>NC_045441.1:22214901-22356760 GCF_002776525.5 Piliocolobus tephrosceles | reverse complement strand
AGAGAGAGAGAGAGAGAGAGAGAGAGGGAGGGAGGGAGGGAGGGAGGAAGGAAGGAAGGAAAAAATTGCAATTAGTCTTGGAATTTATAAACACAACAACATTTTTTACTTTTGTTAGATTACCATAAATCCAAAGAATCAATAAGTCCAAGATTTATAAAGTATTATTTTGATTACTAAACATTTTCTCAGTGTTAGTACTCCAAGATGGTTAATACTACCCCTGGAGACTTTCCAGAGTATATATTTCATGGACGGAGAAATGAATTTTTCGATTTACAATATAACATAAAAGAACCTGTACTTTACAATGAGCCCTTAAAATATTAATAATCAAAAGAGCTGTCAAAATGAACATTCAATTTGTTTATCTCTTTTCTTTTGTATCTTGCAATAGCAGTTCAGTGGAAATAACCAGTTTCCAAATAAAACAAATTTAGATGATCAGAGCCTAGACAATTTCCATAACACTCTACTATAAATGGAGAAAAGAATATATTTAATTAAGGAAGGTACAAAAATGCATCACATCGGTCTTTATGTGTGTCAGAACATCTCAAGTTCATCAATATAATGTTTGTATTCATATCATAAACAGTGAACTATACGATTCATGCTATTTGGAAATTTTGAAATGTGAGACACAAAAGCAGATGAATGCTTTTTATTTTTTTTTATTTTTTTTTTATTATTATACTTTAAGTTCTAGGGTACATGTGCATAACGTGCAGGTTTGTTACATATGTATATCTGTGCCATGTTGGTGTGCTGCACCCATGAACTCGTCAGCACCCATGAATTCATCATTTATATCAGGAATAACTCCCCAATGCAATCCCTCCCCCCTCCCCCCTCCCCATGATAGACCCCAGTGTGTGATGTTCCCCTTCCCGAGTCCAAGTGATCTCATTGTTCAGTTCCCACCTATGAGTGAGAACATGCGGTGTTTGGTTTTCTATTCTTGTGATAGTTTGCTAAGAATGATGATTTCCAGATGCATCCATGTCCCTACAAAGGACGCAAACTCATCCTTTTTTATGGCTGCATAGTATTCCATGGTGTATATGTGCCACATTTTCTTAATCCAGTCTGTCATAGATGGACATTTGGGTTGATTCCAAGTCTTTGCTATTGTGAATAGTGCCGTAATAAACATACGTGTGCATGTGTCTTTGTAGTAGCATAATTTATAATCCTTTGGGTATATACCCAGTAGTGGGATGGCTGGGTCATATGGTACATCTAGTTCTAGATCCTTGAGGAATTGCCATACTGTTTTCCATAAAGGTTGAACTAGTTTACAATCCCACCAACAGTGTAAAAGTGTTCCTATTTCTCAACATCCTCTCCAGCACCTGTTGTTTCCTGACTTTTTACTGATTGCCATTCTAACTGGTGTGAGATGGTATCTCATTGTGGTTTTGATTTGCATTTCTCTGATGGCCAGTGATGATGAGCATTTTTTCATGTGTCTGTTGGCTGTATGAATGTCTTCTTTTGAGAAATGTCTGTTCATATCCTTTCCCCACTTTTGGATGGGGTTGTTTGTTTTTTTCTTGTATATTTGTTTGAGTTCTTTGTAGATTCTGGAAATGAGCCCTTTGTCAGATGAGTAGATTGCAAAGATTTTCTCCCATTCTGTAGGTTGCCTGTTCACTCTGATGGTAGTTTCTTTTGCTGTGCAGAAGCTCTTTAGTTTAATTAGATCCCATTTGTCAATTTTGGCTTTTGCTGCCGTTGCTTTTGGTGTTTTAGACATGAAGTCCTTGCCCATGCCTATGTCCTGAATGGTACTACCTAGATTTTCTTCTAGGGTTTTTATGGTATTAGGTCTAACATTTAAGTCTCTAATCCATCTTGAATTAATCTTTGTATAAGGAGTAAGGAAAGGATCCAGATTCAGCTTTCTACTTATGGCTAGCCAATTTTCCCAGCACCATTTATTAAATAGGGAATCCTTTCCCCATTTCTTGTTTCTCTCAGGTTTGTCAAAGATCAGATGGCTGTAGATGTGTGGTATTATTTCTGAGGACTCTGTTCTGTTCCATTGGTCTATATCTCTGTTTTGGTACCAGTACCATGCTGTTTTGGTTACCGTAGCCTTGTAGTATAGTTTGAAGTCAGGTAGCGTGACGCCTCCAGCTTGTCCTTTTGACTTAGGATTGTCTTGGCAATGCGGGCTCTTTTTTGGTTCCATATGAACTTTAAAGCCGTTTTTTCCAATTCTGTGAAGAAACTCATTGGTAGCTTGATGGGGATGGCATTGAATCTATAAATAACCTTGGGCAGTATGGCCATTTTCATGATATTGATTCTTCCTATCCATGAGCATGGTATGTTCTTCCATTTGTTTGTGTCCTCTTTTATTTCACTGAGCAGTGGTTTGTAGTTCTCCTTGAAGAGGTCCTTTACATCCCTTGTAAGTTGGATTCCTAGGTATTTTATTCCCTCTGAAGCAATTGTGAATGGAAGTTCATTCCTGATTTGGCTCTCTGCTTGTCTGTTACTGGTGTATAAGAATGCTTGTGATTTTTGCACATTAATTTTGTATCCTGAGACTTTGCTGAAGTTGCTTATCAGCTTAAGAAGGTTTTGGGCTGAGACGATGGGGTCTTCTAAGTATACAATTATGTCATCTGCAAACAGGGACAATTTGACTTCTTCTTTTCCTCACTGAATACCCTTGATTTCTTTCTCTTGCCTGATTGCCCTAGCCAGAACTTCCAACACTATGTTGAATAGGAGTGGTGAGAGAGGGCATCCCTGTCTTGTGCCAGTTTTCAAAGGGAATTTTTCCAGTTTTTGCCCATTCAGTATGATATTAGCTGTGGGTTTGTCATAAATAGCTCTTATTATTTTGAGGTACGTTCCATCAATACCGAATTTATTGAGCGTTTTTAGCATGAAGGGCTGTTGAATTTTGTCAAAAGCCTTTTCTGCATCTATTGAGATAATCATGTGGTTCTTGTCGTTGGTTCTGTTTATATGCTGGATTACGTTGATTGATTTGCGAATGTTGAACCAGCCTTGCATCCCAGGGATGAAGCCCACTTGATCATGGTGGATAAGCTTTTTGATGTGCTGCTGAATCCGGTTTGCCAGTATTTTATTGACGATTTTTGCATCGATGTTCATCAGGTAGATTGGTCTAAAATTCTCTTTTTTTGTTGTGTCTCTGCCAGGCTTTGGTATCAGGATGATGTTGGCCTCATAAAATGAGTTAGGGAGGATTCCCTCTTTTTCTATTGATCGGAATAGTTTCAGAAGGAATGGTACCAGCTCCTCCTTGTACCTCTGGTATAATTCAGCTGTGAATCCATCTGGTCCTGGGCTTTTTTTGGTGGGTAGGCTATTAATTGTTGCCTCAATTTCAGAGCCTGCTATTGGTCTATTCAGGGATTCAACTTCTTCCTGGTTTAGTCTTGGAAGAGTGTAAGTATCCAGGAAATTATCCATTTCTTCTAGATTTTCTAGTTGATTTGCATAGAGATGTTTATAGTATTCTCTGATGGTAGTTTGTATTTCTCTGGGGTCGGTGGTGATATCCCCTTTATCATTTTTTAATGCGTCTATTTGATTCCTCTCTCTTTTCTTCTTTATTAGTCTTGCTAGCGGTCTGTCAATTTTGTTGATCTTTTCAAAAAACCAACTCCTGGATTCATTGATTTTTTGGAGGGTTTTTTGTGTCTCTATCTCCTTCAGTTCTGCTCTGATCTTAGTTATTTCTTGCCTTCTGCTAGCTTTTGAATGTGTTTGCTCTTGCCTCTCTAGTTCTTTTAATTGTGATGTTAGAGTGTCAATTTTAGATCTTTCCTGCTTTCTCTTGTGGGCATTTAGTGCTATAAATTTCCCTCTACACACTGCTTTAAATGTGTCCCAGAGATTCTGGTATGTTGTATCTTTGTTCTCATTGGTTTCAAAGAACATCTTTATTTCTGCTTTCATTTTGTTATGTACCCAGTAGTCATTCAGGAGCAGGTTGTTCAGTTTCCATGTAGTTGAGCGGTTTTGATTGAGTTTCTTAGTCCTGAGTTCTAGTTTGATTGCACTGTGGTCTGAGAGACAGTTTGTTATAATTTCTGTTCTTTTACATTTGCTGAGGAGTGCTTTACTTCCAATTATGTGGTCAATTTTGGAATAAGTGTGATGTGGTGCTGAGAAGAATGTATATTCTGTTGACTTGGGGTGGAGAGTTCTATAGATGTCTATTAGGTCCGCTTGGTGCAGAGATGAGTTCAATTCCTGGATATCCTTGTTAACTTTCTGTCTCGTTAATCTGTCTAATGTTGACAGTGGAGTGTTGAAGTCTCCCATTATTACTGTATGGGAGTCTAAGTCTCTTTGTAAGTCTCTAAGGACTTGCTTTATGAATCTGGGTGCCCCTGTATTGGGTGCATATATATTTAGGATAGTTAGCTCTTCCTGTTGAATTGATCCCTTTACCATTATGTAATGGCCTTCTTTGTCTCTTTTGATCTTTGATGGTTTAAAGTCTGTTTTATCAGAGACTAGGATTGCAACCCCTGCTTTTTTTTGTTCTCCATTTGCTTGGTAGATCTTCCTCCATCCCTTTATTTTGAGCCTATCTATGTCTCTGCATGTGAGATGGGTCTCCTGAATACAGCAGACTGATGGGTCTTGACTCTTTATCCCGTTTGCCAGTCTGTGTCTTTTAATTGGAGCATTTAGTCCATTTACATTTAAGGTTAATATTGTTATGTGTGAACTTGATCCTGCCATTATGATATTAACTGGTTATTTTGCTCATTAGTTGATGCAGTTTCTTCCTAGCCTCCATGGTCTTTACATTTTGGCATGTTTTTGCAATGGCTGGTACCGGTTGTTCCTTTCCATGTTTAGGGCTTCCTTCAGGGTCTCTTATAAGGCAGGCCTGGTGGTGACAAAATCTCTAAGCATTTGCTTATCTGTAAAGAATTTTATTTCTCCTTCACTTATGAAACTTAGTTTGGCTGGATATGAAATTCTGGGTTTAAAATTTTTTTCTTTAAGAACGTTGAATATTGGCCCCCACTCTCTTCTGGCTTGGAGAGTTTCTGCCGAGAGATCTGCTGTCAGTCTGATGGGCTTCCCTTTGTGGGTAACCCGACCTTTCTCTCTGGCTGCCCTTAAGATTTTTTCCTTCATTTCAACTTTGGTGAATCTGGCAATTATGTGTCTTGGAGTTGCTCTTCTGGAGGAGTATCTTTGTGGCGTTCTCTGTATTTCCTGAATTTGAATGTTGGCCTGCCCTGCTAGGTTGGGGAAGTTCTCCTGGATGATATCCTGAAGAGTGTTTTCCAATTTGGTTCCATTTTCCCCCTCACTTTCAGGCACCCCAATCAGACGTAGATTTGGTCTTTTTACATAATCCCATACTTCTTGCAGGCTTTGTTCATTTCTTTTTCTTCTTTTTTCTTTTGGTTTCTCTTCTCGCTTCATTTCATTCATTTGATCCTCAATCGCTGATACTCTTTCTTCCAGTTGATCGAGTCGGTTGCTGAAGCTTGTGCATTTGTCACGTATTTCTCGTGTCATGGTTTTCATCTCTCTCATTTCGTTTATGACCTTCTCTGCATTAATTAGTCTAGCTGTCAATTCTTCCACTCTTTTTTCAAGATTTTTAGTTTCTTTGCACTGGGTACGTAATTCCTCCTTTAGCTCTGAGAGGTTTGATGGACTGAAGCCTTCTTCTCTCATCTCGTCAAAGTCATTCTCTGACCAGCTTTGATCCGTTGCTGGCGATGGGCTGTGCTCCTTTGCAGGGGGAGATGCGCTCTTATTTTTTGAATTTCCAGCTTTTCTGCCCTGCTTTTTCCCCATCTTTGTGGTTTTATCTGTCTCTTGTCTTTGATGATGGTGACGTACTGATGGGGTTTTGGTATAGGTGTCCTTCCTGTTTGATAGTTTTCCTTCTGACAGTCAGGACCCTCAGCTATAGGTCTGTTGGAGATTGCTTGAGGTCCACTCCAGACCCTGTTTGTCTGGGTATCAGCAGCAGAGGTTGCAGAAGATAGAATATTGCTGAACAGAGAGTGCACCTGTCTGATTCTTGCTTTGGAAGCTTCCTCTCAGGGGTATACTCCCCCCTGTTAGGTGTGGGGTGTCAGACTGCCCCTAGTGGGGGATGTCTCCCATTTAGGCTACTCAGGGGTCAGGGACCCACTTGAGCAGGCAGCCTGCCCCTTCTCAGATCTCAACCTCCGTGTTGGGAGATCCACTGCTCTCTTCAAAGCTGTCAGACAGAGTCGTTCACGTCTGCACAGGCCTCTGCTTCTTCCCCTGTTATTTTTTAGTTGTGCCCTGTCCCCAGAGGCAGAGTCTACGGAGACAGGCAGGTTTCCTTGAGCTGCTGTGAGCTCCACCCAGTTCGAGCTTCCCAGCGGCTTTGTTTACCTGCTTAAGCCTCAGCGATGGCGGGCGCCCCTCCCCCAGCCTCGCTGCTGCCTTGCGGTTAGATTGCCGCAGACTGCTGTGTTAGCAAGGAGGGAGGCTCCATGGGCGTGGGACCCTCACGGCCTGGTGTGGGGTATCTTCTCCTGGTGTGCCGGTGTGCTTACCGCGCAGTATTGGGGTGGGAGTTACCCGATTTTCCAGGTGTTGTGTGTCTCAGTTCCCCTGGCTAGGAAAAGGGACTCCCTTCCCCCTTGCGCTTCCCAGGTGAGGCGATGCCTCGCCCTGCTTCAGCTCTCGCTGGTCAGGCTGCAGCAGCTGACCAGCACCGATTGTCCGGCACTCCCGAGTGAGATGACCCCAGTACCTCAGGTGAAAATGCAGAAATCACCGGTCTTCTGTGTCGCTCACGCTGGGAGATGGAGACTGGAGCTGTTCCTATTCGGCCATCTTGCTCCGCCCCCGATGAATGCTTTTTAAACCAAAATGTTGAGGAAATAAACTATTTCAGTAGGTTTTTTTTTTTTTTTTGAGACAGAGTCTCACTGTTGTTGCCCAGGCTGGAGTGCAATGGCATGATCTCAGCTCACCGCAACCTCTGCCTCCCAAGTTCAAGCGATTCTCCTGCCTCAGCCTCCCGAGTAGCTGGCATTACAGGCATGTATCACCATGCCCGGCTAATTTTGTATTTTTAGGAGAGCCAAGGTTTCTCGATGTTGGTCAGGCTGGTTTCTAACTCCCGACCTCAGGTGATCCACCCACCTTGGCCTCCCAAAGTCCTGGGATTACAGGCGTGAGCCACCGCGCCCAGACTTTCAGTAGGTTTAATATTTTAAATATACAGCCTCTTCAATATTAGAAACTAAGGATGGTTTCTTAACACTTACTTTTCAACAGGCTTTTTCCAAGCTAGATTTATATAATATTCTCATTGTCACTTAATAATATTGCTAAGGATTTTTTAAATAAATATTAACAGTAATATTATATTGATGAATCACTGTATAAGTTAAACTATTCACAGGGCCATGAGGTGGGCATCAGTTGACCTTAGATTTGGTCATTATACTTGTCCCTACATTTCCTGACCTCATTAAAGGACTGTCACAGAGCCCCTACCACAGGAACTTTTAGCACATAAGAAAATTCACTGATCCTTTGAAACTTCATGCTTTATCAAGCATCAGGATATACTTTCCCCTCTTCCTAGAATGACCTCCATCTGATAATCTCCTACTCATTCCTTATGACCCTCTACAAATAAAATTTCTATGGAGTTTCAACCCTTTGGGATACAACAGCACTAAAAAACATGCTTCTATAAGCACATCAAGCATTCTATTATTGGTTCTCTTTACCTGTTTGTCTCTCCCATTAGTGTAGGAGCTCCACAAGAGCCACAACAGTGTTTATAGCTAACATGTCTGCTGAACGAAAAAGGAAAAAATGTATTGTCTACCAAGATGAAGTAAAATAACACTCCCATTTCCTTTTTCTCCAGGTATTTTGTATAACACAGTTCAAGATCACATATGCTTTCTTTTGGAAGATGCAAAAGAAATCCTATTTCAAGGCCCAACAATTTTTCAAATATGTGACTGCAATCCTTCTATTATACCTGAAAGCGAAATAATCAAAATGAACACCAAAAAAAAAAGGACTTTTAAACTTGACTTTATTCAATTCAATCACTCTAGCATGTTAAAAATCTTTCAGGATATTGAAACATCCAATGTATTAGTTATCTTTTCCATTTTTCAAACACCTACCTGAGGCTATACCAATTTGATACACATTAGGTATACTTTATTCAAAATGCTCAGGACCAGAAGTGTTTTGGATTTCAGATTTTTTTCAGATTTTGGGATATGTGTATTATATACTTAAGCAGCTAGGCATTCCAAATCCAAAAATCCAAAATCCAAAATGCTCCAAACTTCCAAACTTTTTCAGCACTTTGGATTTTGAATTATTAGATTTGGGATGCTTGACCTGTATTTGCAATTGGTTAACCCTACTTTGCGACACTGAGAGTATGTGTCTATTCAGCATTCTTTGTAGATTTTCAACTTAGCAAGACACAGCATTCTAAGTTGAAATCTTGGAAAAAAACTTCTGCATTGTCATCTATCATCCAATAATTTTGATGAAAAACTAAATGCCATCTTGATTTATATCCCTTGAGTAACTTGTTTTTTTTCTTTCTAATCTTTAAGAATATGCTCCTTAGCGCTCTAAAATTTCACAGTGATTCGTCTGAGGAGGAGAGAGAAAGACAATATGTGCTTTCTCATTCATTGTGCTAAGCATCAAAACAACACATAAGATCAACAAAACAAAGAGCTGGTTTTTTGAAAAGATAAACAAAACAGAACAAACCTTTAGACTAAAAAAAAAAAGAAGGAAGACTCAAATAAAAAGAAAAAGTAGAAATTATATCTGATACTATAGAAATACAGGGAATCATTAAACTGTTATGAAAATGCTAGGAAGAAACAGAAAATCTGAAAAGACCAATAACAAGTAAGAAGATCGAATCAGTTATACAAAGTCTCCTACCAAAGAAAAGCCCAGGACTTGATGGCTTCACTGCTGAATTCCATCAAACATTTAAAGAAGAATTAATAACAATTCTACTCAAACTATTCCAATATATCAAAGAGAATGGAATGCTTTCAAATTTCAATCTATGAGGCCAATATTATTCTGATAACAAAATCAGACAAGGCCATAACAAAAGAAGGAAACTGCAGGTCAGTATCCCTGATGAACTAAGACGCAAAAATCCTCAACAGAATACTAGCAAACCAAATTCAACACAGCACATTAATAAGATCATTCACTATGATCAAGTGGGATTCATTCCAGGGATGCAAGGATGGTATAACATAAGCAAATCAATAAGCATGATACATCATATTAACAGAATGAAGGGCAAAAACCATACGATTATTTCAACAGATGCAGAAAAAGTATTTGACAAATTCAATGTCCTTTCATGATTAAAAAAATGAAACTCAATAAATTAAGTACACAAGGAATGTACCTCAATTCAAATAGGCCTTTTCAATATCCACAACTGTGATACCTCATTTTATTTCTTTTTTTTTTTTTTTTTTTTTTGAGACGGAGTCTCACCCTGTTGCCCAGGCTGGAGTGCAATGGCACGATTTCAGCTCACTGCAATTTCCACCTCCCAAGTTCAAGCAATTCTCCTGCCTCAGCTTCCCAATTAGCTGGGATTACAGGCACCTGCCACCATGCCAGGCTAATTTTTTTTTTGTATTTTTAGTAGAGACAGGGTTTCACCATGCTGGCCAGGCTGGTTTCAAACTCCTGACCTCAGGCAATCCACCCACCTCAGCCTCCCAAAGTGCTGGGATTACAGGCGTGAGGCACCGTGCCTCATCAAGTGATACCTCATTTTCTTGAAATCCCTGTCCCCATTAGTCTTCTATCCACTTTAGCAACCCACTCCCCCAATGATGAGCTTGCCATTATCAGAATCTGCAATCTCTCTGAACTCCTGTTCTCAATATCTGATCCATTCTCTGACCACTACCTTTTTTTTTTTTACCTAGTTCACTTGCTCTATAACTCCTTCTACTTCCTCAAACTTTCAAGAATTTTGATCAGATGAACCCATTAATTTTTCACCATGTATCAGTTTTCGCTAATCTTCACTTATTTCCTTACCATCTCAGATTTGGTAGTCCATTATGATAATCAGTCTCATAAAAACATTTTATCTGTAATTCTGTTTTAAAATCTGAGCCGTTTTCAGTTGCTTAGATGCTGGTAAACAAATCACTTCCAGGGAAAATCACCTAACAAGGATGCCTGGTTTCAATTCAAAAGGTACTATCTCAAACTCTAGATGGGGATTCCACAATGCCTGTTTCCCTCATGAGTTTGCTTTCTTATTTTCACATTATTTTTTGTTCAGATTTATACATCATCAAAGCTCCTTTATCTCTCCACTAACAAATCTATGAAGTCTCCCTAGATGTACATACGATCCCTCCTGTTACAGAGAAGTTACAAAGGCCTATTCCTCAACCCCTCCCGCTAGCTTCTGCATCCCATCCCCTCTCTTCCTCAAGGACTTCATTATGATCCGCTTCTCTTTCCTGATCATCAACCTCTCCCACTGAATTCAATCATTTAAATTAATATTCCAACATGTTCTAATATTGCTCCTTTAAAAACAAAATACACACCTCCTTCATCCTACTTCTCAATTCTGAGTTACTGAAATTAGTTGCTCAATCCTTATTGAAAAACATTAGAAAATGAAAATTTGCAAAACTAGATACTCAAAATTTATCCTTAGATCAAGCTGCAGCTCAGACCACAATGATTTGGACTCAGGCAGATTTATATTTCATAAATGGAGTTTTATCATTATTTTCTAAAGTTCTGTGAAATTTGTTTCTCATAATTACATAAGCATAATCTTTATAATTACATAAACTATAGAGATATTATTGAAGGAATTGTCTTTTTGAATATTCATAAAGGAAATTTCATCTCTGACTCAGCATCAGTAAAGGGTGTACATCTCCTCAACAAAAGATCTAACATTTTGAACACTCTGAAAATGGAAACTAAATGATTACTTATTATTTTAGGTGACTAGCACCTTTTTGATCATACAGTATGCATTTCTGAGTATTAATCTTATTTCTACCTTTATTAGTGTCCCGATTTTCTCTTTCTGTTTTCTTGATATACTTATTTTCTCTTTTCATATTTTGGATACTTTTAAACTCTTCTAAATTCTTTAAGAAGCAAGTAGAACAAGGCAATGTACAAATAGAGACTAAAGATAAAAACAGAACTAGAGAGAGGCAAGACTAAGAAAAGTATAGAAGCAGAAAGGGGCAGAAGAGACTGGGGAGAGAGAGGTAGTAGTGTTTGTTGTTATGGTAATAAGTCACTATGTGGATCTGGATCTTAGGAAAGCAGCATAAGAATATATACATATTTAGACAATAGCATATTTTTCTGAAATCCCATTATACTGAATCACTCACAATTATAGACATCCATGCAGAAATATCTTGCAATATTAATTATAAAAACAATTATAAAAACATTTGATCTTACAAAATTAGAACTTCCCTGTTATTTTCAATTTAGGACTGTGATAACAGTTTTCAGAAATGTTGCTGGCGTATTTTTCCCAAATTTAAGCACTACTTTTTTTTTTTTTTTTTTTTTTTTGAGACGGGGTCTCACTCTGTTGCGCAGGTTGGAGTGCAGTACTGCGATCTCAGCTCACTGCAGCCTCAACCTCCTGTGCTTAAGTGTTCCTCCCACCTCAGCTTCCAGAGTAGCTGGGACTACATTCATGTGCCACCACACCCAGCTAATTTTTCTTTTTCTTTTTTTTTTTTTTTAATTATACTTTAAGTTCTAGGGTACATGTGCCCAACGTGCAGGTTTGTTACATAGGTATACATGTGCCATGTTGGTGTGCTGCACCCATTAACTCATTTACATTAGGTATATCTCCTAATGCTATCCTTCCCCCTCCCCTCCCCACAATAGGACCCAGTGTGTGATGATCCCCTTCCTGTGTCCAAGTGATCTCATTGTTCAATTCCCACCTATGAGTGAGAACATGCGGTGTTTGGTTTTCTGTTCTTGTGATAGTTTGCTGAGAATGATGGTTTCCTGCTGCATCCATGTCCCTACAAAGGACATGAACTCATCCTTTTTTATGGCTGCATAGTAAAGTAGTGACTAGGTCTCACTATGTTGCCCAGGCTGGTCTCAAACTGCTATGCTTAAGTGATCCTCCCACCTTGGCTTCCCAAAGTGTTGGGATTACAGGGATGAGCCACTACACCCAGCTACTATTCTACAAGCCTACTCAGTTCCCCAGGAATCTGGTTTGGTGTCTGAAACAATGAGCTACACCTTACTTTTCTCTTGTTTGCTTTGACTGGTCTATACTGAATCAGAAAAATGAATGAAAATTGCCATACAGCATACACGAAGGCTTGGCTGCTTACCAAGCAAGTTCTAAAAAGAGATGAATATGCAGAACCCACAGAAAATACTATCCAAGAGCCAAGGACAATTCTATGTGACTTACGAATTATTTGACTGGTTACTATGGAAGAAATACTAGGTTATTTCCATTTGTAGGATTTTTCTGTAAAACAGATTGCTGGACTATAATTAATACTAGGTACCTTTCAAAAAATGAAAAATGTCAAACACAGATTGGGTACAAATTACTTCATTCCTTTCTTAGGAATGAACACTCTGATAAAGCAGTAGGAGCACTAACATCTGCCTCAACTCCAGAAAAGTACACTCTCCTTATACCTATCTTTCTCCATCACCACAGGCATCTCCTAGGTAGGATTCTGTGTGTTACTGCAGCCAAAAACCATCACAGAATTGTAATGACTATTATTCAGGTTTCAATTTACACAGTTCATTTGGCTCCTTGTTTAAAAGGTCCTGCCCTATTCCACTATTTGATTTTGTCTACCTACACTATGGCTAAGTCAGGGAATTGCCATACATTCAGATAAAGAGAATAAATCAGCTATATACTTGATTTTTGGTAAAATTTAGATAGCAATAAGGTAATCACGGGCAACATCAGTATTCTACTTGTTACTTTATATCGAAAGTTATAAATAAAACACATTAGGATATAAATATCTTCATTTGCACAAATTTTTGCCTTTTTTAATGGTCTCAATTGCAGATTCATTATACAGCACCATCAACTGCAGCCAAAAAAATTTGTAAAATTTCACAAAGAAATGTTGGCATAATTTTTTTAGTTTAAGGAGAATTGTTAAACTAAGAGAAATGCACCAAAATGGTTCTACCATCTAACTGGAGATTAAAGCTAATCAAAGAAAAACAGTGCTATGTACTTACAGTTAGCAATATTGAACTACACATTTGAAATTTCACTAAGTGGACAGATCTCATGTTAAGTCTTCTTATCAAAATAAAATGATTTGTTTTTTAAAAAATGATGTCAATGTCAAGAATACTGCAATCATGACCAATCAGGAAAATCACGAAAATAAAGAATCTTCTCTTTCTTCTCAGAGTTGTTTTTTATTTCTGTGACCTATTCTAGAGTCTTCAATAGTATCTGAGTCTATTTTACCAGTCACCAATTGACATATTCCAGAAACTATTGTGATTTTAGCCATAAAAACATAGTTATAGTTCCTAAATGGGATGTCTGTTCCTCCTGCTAATACTTTTCTTTTTCAAAAACAGATGGCTTTATTGTACTCTTACTATTAGAAAAGTAATAACCAACTACAACTGCAAGTGCATGGGTAGAAAGTGAAAGCTCATCAGAAAAACTAGAGATTTTTTTTTTTTAATGGGAATGTCCTGAGCCAGACTATTTCAAGGGGGTATGGGTGGGTGGGTGTGTGTGTGTGTGTTTGTACTTTTTTCCCTCAGTATAAATTTGTTAAATACTTCCCTTCTTAATATCTTACTTTAGTTCCATGAAGGTGTGTATAACTCAGTAAGTTCAGTAGCTTCAATATACTACATATGTCAAGAGCTAGTCTTACATTGACTAGTTTCAACTATTATTCTCACATACATAAAGTAACCAAATCAAGAGGGCATATTTAAATTCAAACTTGACTATATACCTTTCTGCCTGTTGAAATTACACTCAGCAAAAGTTATCCACTTTCACTGTCATCTTTGCCAATGTCCAAAAGGAATAAACAAGAATATATGCAAACAAAAAAATTCCAAGTTCTAGGAGTTCCCAAACCTAATTCACTATATACCTATCTTAAAGATATTTTTCATTTCTTTAAATTCCTCAGTTAGACTCTCCTTAGCTCCAAGATAAAAATTATATACACTCAGACAAAGTGAATATATCAGTTACATATCTGATTTTTGGTGAAATTTAGATCATGGTAAGGTAATCTTGGGCAACATCAGTGTTCTCTAATAAAACACAATGCTAACTTCATAACTTTCACATCCTATCTACTTAATATCATGGCTTTTAGTTACTGAAATCTAAATGAACATCACCCTTTGCAGGAATCATTGATGTGAGTATGCTCTGTGATGTGGTATCCTTAGAAAAAAATTTAAAAAGCAATAATAACATGGTTTTACTTACGAGAAGTTTTAGAAGCAAGAAGAGTAACTCGGGCACCTCCCAAGAAGTGAAAACCCATTACATTCACCTGATCATCATCGGATTGACTGGCAAAACCTACAAAGAAAAGAGATAAATCACTTTATGTAACCAGAAGGCAAAATTAACACATTTGAAATAGGAACCTTAGTTGAATGATGTGTGTTTTTGATGTCACTGGTCATGTATAAACTCCACGTATGAGCTATAATATATTAACCTTGATTTCCATAGTAGCTTCCAATCAATGAAATGTCTGCCTTACACAAACTCTGGAATCATTTAATTTCATTTATTCTAATGGTTGATTCCAGATATGAGATAGAACACACACAAGATGAACCTAGAATATCTTTTCACACCAGATAGCAAGGAAGCTATTACTGAACCGGTAGGGTTTTATGAAAAGGACTTGAAAGTCAGCTTAAAGAGATTACTACTGGCCAGAGATAAAAATATTAGGGTATCAAAGAAAATAATAATTGCAATGGAGTAAAACACATCAAATATGTTTAAAGGCATGAGTTCATACAGAGACTTAAAAACAAAATAAAAACAAATGGTCACTATTGGATGATCCTACAGAATCAATGCTATTTATTTTAAGCTCTGTTTATTTAAAATATCAGTAATAAAGGGAAAGAACCAAGCATTTATCCTGAAAATCCTACTCAAACTGCACCATATAACAGCTACAAAAGGAAAGGTTCTCTCTATAGAAATATTCCAGCTAAAAAAATGAAGAAAGTGTGAAAGATATAGAATATCTATTTTTCAGCCTGTAGTGAAGTAATGGATCTCAGCATTTAGTATCAATGGCTGTTACCATCACATACAAAAAAAGACAGACAAATATTATGTGCCCTCTGTCTGCTGAAAGTCTATACTACCATCCGTGAAGAACTCTGGCCAAAATAATCAATCTTGACTCTGCTAGCTGTAGATCCAACTTACCAATTTACAGACAATGTGACAGACAAAAGAAATATTAGGACAGGCGTGGTGGCTCACACTTGTAATCCCAGCACTTTGGGAGGCTGAGGTGGGCAGATCATGAGGGAAGGAGATCAAGACCATCCTGGCTAACACGGTGAAACCCCGTCTCTACTAAAAATACAAAATATTACTTGGGCGCGGTGGCACGCGCCTATAGTCCCAGCTACCCAGGAGGCTGAGGCAGGAGAATCTCTTGAACCCGGAAGGCGGAGGTTGCAGGGAGCCGAGATCGCACCACTGCACTCCAGCCTGGACCACAGAGTGAGACTCCATCTCAAAAAAAAGAAAAAAAAAAGAGGAAAGAAATATTAAACATCATCACAGGGGTAAAGGATGTCACCAAGATGGTAAAGTAGGGATACCAGTCTTCATCCCCAGCAATAAAAATATATAGAGAGAAAGATAGCTATTCAATAACCAAAATAGCCCTGTGAGAGCTCAAGAGCCCATGTAAGAAGCTGAAGCAAAACAGAACAAATGACTGGTTATATCGTCATACCTAAAATGCCTGCAGATGGCTAGTGACAAAGAATAAAGGCAACAGGCTATTGGTGACAGCCGTGGAGTGGGAACTTCCATGGTTCCCAGCAGCCTGCTCCACAGAAGACACCAGCATCTTTTGCCACTGAGGTAACCAACAGCCATTTCCACCAGGGAACCCCAGAGAGGAAGGCATGGCTCTATATTCCCTTGCTCAAGAAGTAGTTACTGTTGTACCACCCCAGGACCAAAATCACCACCTCTCCAAACCTTGCACATTCCCCTAATCCCCAGGCCACAGTCACTTCACGAATGTGCATACTTCAGAGACTGGCTCTGTGGCTGCACTATGCCCATCCATGTCTCAGATACCAGAGCTACCACCATAGTGAGCCAGCTCACACCCAAGGTCCTACAGCTAAGGTCTCTCTGCACATTCCTATGGTTCAGTCATTACATCACCTGCCATAGAGGACAAGGCCCCATCCCATACCTCAGAGCCAAAGTAACTCTGCACACATCCATGCTCCCATCTCGGGCTCCCCAGCTGTTTCATAAACACTAATGCCTCACATATCATCACCAACACAGCAATGGGGGTTCCTGTGCCCCAAGTACTGGTGCCATTACCACCCAAATCCCAGAACCAAAGTCCCTTTACACATACCCATGCTTCAGGACTTAGCTCCATGGCATCTCCATAGGTGCCACTCATCAGGCACTGGAAACTGGCCCACAAGCCAGACAGAGTGCCAAGAGAGATCCCCTTGGCTATGATTTCCCTGGTGGGAGAAAAAGAGATTGGGAGTACCCTAGCACACACTGCCATTAAAAATCCCAACAGCCCTCACTATTGCTGAGAACACTCACAGAGTTGGCAACTGAGGATACCTGCAATCTTTATCAACACCAACCACAGCTAAGAGAGCTGCACACAGTTTATGTTGTTATGCCCTTGCCAGGGCCAGAACCTCTACATCTCATACTGCCAGCACCCTTGACCCTCCCATAGAAGGTCTTTCCACACCAAAATCGGCACACAAAGTTGGAAAGAGGAGACTGATCCACCAAATGTGCAGGCATCAAAGTATGGCGACCAGAAACATGAAAAACAAAGGAGACATATCCCTACCAAAAGAACACAATGATTTCCCAGTAGCTGACCCCAAAGAAATGGACATCTACAGGTTAACAAAGAATTCAAAATAACTGTTTTCAGGAAGCTCAACAAACCAGAAAACAAAACAAAACAAAAAAAAGAAACAAAACTCAGAAAAATAACAAGTTTTGGAGCTGAAAAAATACAATGAATGAAATGAAAACAGCTGGGCACAGTGGCTCACACCAATAATCCTAGCACTTTGGGAGGCCTAGGCAGGCACATCACTTGAGCTCAGGAGTTCCAGATCAGCCTGTGTAACAAAGTGAAACCTTGTCTCTACAAAAAATAAGAAAATTAGCCAGGTGTGATGGCATGCACCTATAGTCCCAGTTACTTGGGAGGCTGAGATCAGAGGATTGCTTGAGCCCAGGATGTCAAGGCTGCAGTGGGCCATGATCATGCCACTGAACTCCAGCCTGGATGACACAGCAAGACCCTGAGAGGGGATGGGAGGGGAGAGGAGGGGGAGGAGAATGGGAGGGGAGAAAAGGGGGGAGGGGGAGGAGGAAGGGGGAGAGAATGGGAGGGGGAGGAAGACAGGGAAGGGGAGGGGGGAAAATACAACAAAGAACATCAAAAATAGAACTGATTAAGCAGAAGAAAAAATCTGTGAACTCAAAGTCAGATTATTAGAAAATATAGTGAGATGAGGAAAAAAATGAAAGGAAAGAAGAAAGGCTGCAAGATTTAAGGAACAGTATCAAGTGAAACGATAAGAGAAAACCTTCCAAATCTGGAGAGAGGTATAAATATCCAGATATAAAAAACTCATGACATCAAAACATAAAATGTGGGGGGATGGAGTAAAAATTATTCACATAACTGTAGAAAAAAACTAAATTACAGATCAATTTCTCTCATGAACATAGATACAAAAATACTAAAATACAGTTTGGCAAATTAAACCTAAAAATATAGTGAAAAGATAATATATCACAACCATCTATAATTTATGTCAAGAATGCAGGTTGGGCTAACATCAAAAATTAATCAATGTAATCCACCATATTTAACCAAATAAAGAAGAAAATGATAAGAATGTCTCAGCTGATGTAGAAGTAATCTTGAAAAAAAATCCAATATCCATTCCTGACTACAGTCTCAGCAACCTAGGAACAGAAGGCAACTTCCTCAACCTGGCAAAAAAAAAAAAAAAATCTAAAAAATACTTATAGCTAAAACATACTTAATGGTGAAAGACAATGTCTGTTCTCAACATTTCTATTCAACATTATGCTAGAAGTTCTAGCCAAGGCAAAAATCAAGCAAAAACAAATAATCCAGATTGGAAAGGAAGAAATAAAACTGTTTTCATTTGCACATAACATGATCATCAATGTAGAAAATCTGACTGATTAAATCTACAAAAATGCTAATAGCTCCCGCAAGTGGTTTAACAATGTTGCATGATACAAGATTAATATAAGAAAATCAATTGTAGGCCAAGCGCGGTAGCTCACGCCTGTAATCCCAACACTCTGGGAGGCAAAGGCGGGTGGATCACCTGAGGTCAGGAGTTTGAGACCACCCTGACCAATGTGGTGAAACCCCATCTCTACTAAAAATACAAAAATTAGCCAGGCATGGTGGCGTGTGCCTGTAGTCCCAGCTACGTGGGAGGCTGAGACAGGAGAATTGCTTGAACCCGGGAGGCAAAGATTGCAGTGAGACGAGATCATACCACTGCACTCCAGTCTGGACAACAGAGTGAGACTCCATCTCAAAAGAAAAGAAAATAAATTGTATTTCTATGTATTAGCAAAGAACAATATGAAATTGAAATAAAACACAATAGCATAAAAATACATGAAATAGGGATATATCTCACAAAAGATTTATAAAACCTGTACATGAAAAATTACCAACCCTCACAGAGAGAAACAAAATAGGCCCTAAATAAATGAATGATGGTCTGCACTTTCATCTTAAGAAACTAGAATGCAGAGAGAAAATTATACCATGTTCAATATTGTTAAGATATCAGTTCTCTCCAAATTGATCTACGGAATCAATATAATCCCAATCCCAATCAAAATCTCAACAGCCAGTTTTGTTCAATTTACAAGGTGATTCTAAGATTCATATGAAAATGAAAAGGACCTAAAATATCCAAAACAACATTGAGAAGAATAAAATTGGAGAAATTGCACTACCTGACTTCAATACTTATTATAAATTCACAGTTATCAAAACACAATGTTATTGGTGTATAGCAACAGACAAAGATATCAATGGAACAAAATTAAGAAAACAGAAATACACCCACATAAATGTGGTCAGATGATTTTCGACAAAGTTGAAAAGGCAATTCAGTGGAAAAGGATAGTCTTTGAAAAATAGTGCTGTAACAATTAGACACCCAGATGCAAAAACATTAATTTCATCCATCCCTCACATCACACACAAATATCAGCACAAAATGGGGAAGGGACTTAAATGTAAGGTTTAAAACCAGAAAACTTCTACCAAAAAAACAAAAAAAAAGAGAGAAAGAGAGAGGAACTTTGTAACCTTGGATTAGGAAAGATTTCTTAGATGTAACAGTAAATTTATGATCCATTAAGAAATTGATAAACGGGGGTTTATCAAGATTAAGAACTTCTGCTTTTCCAAAGATTCTGTTAAGAAAATGAAAATACATGCCACAGACTGGGAGAAATTATTTGCAAATCACATATCAAATAAAGGAGTGAAAGAAGACAGATGAAAAAGAACACATACTATATAGCTCCATTTTATAAAATTCTAGAAAATGCAAATTAATCTCTAGTAACAGAAAGCAGATCAGTGGTTGCTTGGGATGCAGGATAAGGAATTACTAATAGGCAAAAGGAAACTTTTGGCAGCGACGGATATGTGCAGCATCTTAACCATTGAGATGGTTGCACAGATAAATACAGATATCAAAACTTTTCAAAATTATACACTTCAAATGTGTAATTTATGGTACAAAAGTTATACTTCAATTTACGCTTTTTTAAAAGCACAAAAATATGCACTGAAGCTGTGTTTGAGAATAAAAGAACATATAAAAATGTACCAGAAAAAAATAGGTAATATTTTATAATCTTAGAATAGAGATCATTCTAGGCATAACATGAAAACCTGAAACTATGAAGAAAACAATTAAGAAATTTTACTACCTAAAAAATATAAACCTTAAAAGAAGGAATTAAAAGAAGAAATGGAAGTGGTTAAGAAAAATTAAACATACGCTAACAAGTAATTTAGAAATGCAAGTTAAAAATGAAATGTCATTTTTTACCTAATAATGTCAAAAATTTAAAAAGATTTAATGAATCCAGCTACCATCATGGGCATGAACCTTGATGCTGGGAGTGTAACATGATACAATTTTTCTAAAAGGCAGCTGGTATTTGAATAAAGTTTTCAAATATGCATACCCATTAACTCAAGCATTTGTCTCCAAAGAATTTCTCCTAAGAGAAATAGAGAAGTGCAGAAAACCTGTATGTACATGACACCTCCAAACAATGGAGTATTACATAACCATTAAAATATAAATGTATTGACCAGCAAATGTAGAAACATACTTGAGCAACATAAAAGACTATTATCAAATGACATTTTATCTGTTATTACATTTAAGTAAAATTTTTGTATAAAACTACTGGTATTGTGACATATGCTGATGGTCAGGTAATTTAACATGTGTTCCCAACCCCCTTTCCTCTAGCCCATTTAGTTCTCAGTCTCTTGTACTGCTAGAGGAAGCCATGTGACAAAATTATGGCTATTGAAACCTAAGCAGAAATTTCCCAGGGAATCTTTTGAAAACATCCTTTTCTGATAAAAATTATCATCATTACTATATAGCTATTTCTTCCCCCTACCTCCTACCTTGTAGTAAGATATGATGCCTGAAGCTGAAGCAAATACCTTATTGCCGTGGAACAAGTCAATACACCAAAGATGGCAGATTACAAAGAAAGAAAAAATGCTGGGTATTTGAAAACAGTCATAGACAACTGCCACAGCTTCCACTGCCCACTTCTGGATTTCTCTTTATATGAGATGAAGAAATGTCTTGGCCAGGCACAGTAGCTCACGCCTGTGATCCCAACATTTTAGGAGCCCAAGATGAGAAGACCGCTTGAGCCTAGGAGTTCAAAACTAGCCTGGGCAACATAGTGGGACCCTATCTCTACAAAATAATATTTTTTAATTAGCTAGGCATGGTGGTACGTGCCTGTAGTCTCAGCTACTCTGGAGGCTAAGGTGGGAGGATCGCTTGAGCCCTTGAGCCCAGGAAGTAGAGGCTGCAGTAGGCCATGATTGTGCCACCACACTCCAACCTGAGTGACAGAATAAGACCCTGTCTCAAAAAAAAAAAAAAAAAAAAAAAAAAGTCTTTATTGCTTAATTCACTTCTCTGGAGTGCCAGAAGCACCCCATATAGCTATTCATATATGTAAATAAATGTTTTTATATAACTATTAAGCATATTAAAAGGTTTTTATTATAATATTCTCTATTGATAAGGTTTGGGGTACTAATTGTTGTTAGGATTAACTGATATTCCTTCAGGAAGTCAATTTCACACTATATTTCAGAAGCTTTAAAAACACTCTGATTCTCTGATCCAGCAATTCCACTTTTAAATATTCATCAAATAAACTACAATAAATTTAAAGAAGTATTGTTACAGCAATGTTCATCACAGGTATATTTACAATATTAATAAACTAAAAACAACATAAATATCTAAAATAATAATGCTGGTCAAATGATTTTATAGTATGGATTTATGATAGAATACTATGCAATCAATAAAATCATATAACAAAAATATCTAATGGTGTAAAAAGATGTCTTGAAACAGTATGACAAGTGAAATTCTTTTTGGGGATAAGTGCTTAGAAAAAATATGTATTTAAAGATTAGAAAAATGTAATGAAACAAAAAGGTATTGCTGGATAGCAGAATTAATAGTAACATTCACTTTTCCTTTTGGTTATCCACATTTTCTAAATTTCACATTTCTTTTGTAATAAAAAAATTAAAGCTATTTTAAATATACTACACTTGTTTACAGAAAGAGAACTGGAATAATCAAATGGGAAGACATGTAGAGTAAAAGTTGTTTTATCTCTTCTCTATAAAGCTCATTAATTTTGCTTCTTTCAGTTAAAAAAAAATTGACACAGAAGATTTGCAATGGCAACTTTATCTAACTCTTACTTTTATAAGAGTGAAGTGATATTTATTTTAAACAAGCACATGATTCCATCTAGCATGTTGAACATGAATACAAATCCGGGGATTTTTTTAAAACCACTCTAATATCATATATATTGGATCCCAGAAGAAATGTTTAAAAATTTGTCATTATGTCAAAATATGTTTGTCATAATTTGTCATATTATGACAAAATATGTCCCATTCCTGAAGTAAGAAGCAAATACATGCTGATGAGCAAAATGACATCAAAACAATTGAGCCCAAAATCAGGAGGAAAATGGATAAGTCATCTAAGCTTTCTTTAGTACACACTATCCAATTCGTATCTTATGGATATTACCTTTCTGCTCAAAGGCATGTGTTTTTATTCAATTCTAATTGGGTTCCATTTATCTATAGTAAACATCAACCCTTCCTCAGAAGTCAGGTGCTTAAACGTTTTTCAAAGCCACCAATATATTTGGTGTTCAACATATAATTTCCAACTATGTTCCTAAGGTAGTATAGGAGACCCAAGAAACTAATAAGTTTATGCAAGATGTTACAAAAGGCAGTGAGTCTGCCTTTTTCATAATCCAAGTTTGTTATAAGAAAATTGACTAAAAAACAAGGAGGTAAAAGAAGAGAAGAGATGGGAGAAAGAACCCAAAAAGTAAAAAATATTTTGCTAACAATATACACATATGTATCTCCAAACTCAATTCACACTTAAGAATAGAATAATTGTAATAGAACATTTAATTCTGGAGATTTTTCACAGTTTCATATAAATAAAATTTTTGAAATACTGCAAATTAATAAAAAATAAATTTTAAGCACTTTAAGTACTTAATAACACAGAAGTTGACTTACCATAAATTTCTAAACCTTGTGAAAAGTATTGTTTGTATCCTAAATCTTATCCACTAATGCAAAGGTAAAGATGCATCTCATAGCCAACAGTGCTGATTTTTAATGAAGGATTTAAAAAGGCTGATTTAATTTCAAGATTTTATTCTTCAATTCTACCCCACCACCAAGAAAGTTAATGACATGACACACTAAAAACCTTGGTTACTAAGGATGTTTTATCCAATAAAAGCTTCTTTCATTTCCAAGCCACTCAGAAAGAAAAACTGACACTTGGAGAAAGTCATACCATCACAGATTACCCCAAAAGTTCACTGAGATACTGAAGCATTAAATATGAAACCCTTCTAAACAACCATAGGCACAGGATGAACACCCTCTAGCTTCTGTAGACAGCAGAATAAAAGAGTACAAAAAGCATCTACTTACGAGATTACTTTTCAGAGACATAAGAATATACTTTCAAAGGTATGTATACAAAAGCCCACAATGAAGATAAATAATAAATATTTATACACTTAGAAGACAGATATACCCAAAAACCTACCACAAAGATGAATAGTAAATATTTACATTCCAAGCCAAAAAAAAATCACAGTCTAAAGAGAAACACTTGATGTTTTTATTTCTGAATACTGTAGCAAAATAATTATTACGATAATTTTAATCAAACTTAAAAGGAACACCTTATTACCTTGTTGATATAAGCTATTCACCTTTGAACAGGCAAAGGAGGGAAAAATCCTTGAGGCATTTTTATACTCTTACTTAACAATTATCTGATAATTACCCCATCATTATCTGCTGATGAAGGATTCCATTCTAAATTCTTAGCATTTTTGATGCTGCAGGCATGTTATTTCAAAAGTCTTACCTGGGAAGAGACTAAGAAGACTGACTGGAGATTTGTTGGTATCAATAGTAATTTTGTGGCTTGCAGTTTTTGAAGGCTGACCTGGTAGGCAAATTAACTTTAGGGGAAGTCTAAATTTACATTGGATAACTCGAGGGATGCCTGAAATAAAAGAGAGATATGTAGATTCATAGACTTGACAAACAATTTGGCAAAAAAAAAATTGTGCTACTAATAGTTTGAGCAGCAACATATCTTGGTTTGTTTGCTGTCTGCCTATTTTGTTTAACAAAGCTGAAATAACTGTAAATCATTATCATGATTCATATTTCATTACTATTTTCAAAAGGTACAAGTCAAAAATAAAATGTTAAAAGAACCATAGACATGAGATCTGTCTTTAATAGCAGTATCGTATTTTTTAAATCATCACATTTGGATATTATATATAACATTATAGTGACTTACATTCAATTTGTGAACTAAGTCTTTAAGACCTTCAGAGCTCTAGCCCTAATCCAAGGCTATCAGCAAACATGAGCAAAGAATATGAAGTTTCCATCATATCTTTAAGACTCTATATTATCATATCTAAAAATTTCTCTATCAAAAACATTTTAATATCTTTAGCTTTTTTTACTTGATGAAGATTGAAATTATGAACAGGAAAGCAGGATTTGCTCTTCTGAAGTTCCATTGAAGTCCACGTCCATTTTACACATTAGTATGTAGAATATTACCTTTATATGAATTATACTTTTCTCAAGTCTTTTAACTTTACATATCACTTTAAGTGACATTGTGGAAGGCTTACATAGCCATTCAGTTTTCAAGTGATTTTAATACTCATACATGCATACTGAAATAGGTAACTGAATATATGGCAATGAAGAGTTTCATATTAAAATTTATATAAAGCTTTACAAAATCATTTTCAATTTTTACAGAAAATGAAATTGAAACCAAAACAAATTAGGCTCTCTACTTATAAATCTAGAAAAGCAATACTAAAATCCTAGTTTTCTCTCCTTTTTTTCTAGAACTCTGTTTTTGACTGGTTAAGATGAAAGATAATATATAGAAGCCTACATCGTGCCATAGTACTGTAGAAAAACTGAACACTCAAAATGTTCTAACTCTGCTTGATGAATCCACACATTAATTCCTTTATTTCTTTATAGAGGAGTCAGGGAGCCACTTAAAAATAGCAAAAGCAGAAGCAGTGAGTTTGGAGACATGATCCCAAAGCAGGATCCCTGGAATTAGCAATATATTTGGCTAAAGTCAATCAGAATTGTATGTCTTACTCCACATTCAAGCTGAGAGTATACTTTTCAGTACTACTTATTCACTAGGATAGTGAGAAATCACCAACAATGGCAAGCATATTGATATATGAAGTCAATTAAATACTTTTTCAGAGCATGTGGAGCATATTTGTCATTCTCTTCAATATAATCTATTATCCATCAAGTTTTACAGAACTCATTTTTTGCTCATAACCAACAGATGTTAAATTCACTTCTCCTGGAATCTTAGATGCAAATTATAACTATTGTCTCTTAAGAAAAGTCCCAGGGTATTATTTCATGACATTCTGTGAGGTTTTTAGAGGCATGTGTATTTGTACTTTACAATGATGAGATGTGTTGACTCAAATATTATGGTAACATGATCTAAGATACTGCACAGAGCACATCAATATCACCACAAAAAATTACAAAGAACTACTTTCTCCAACTTCAAGGAAATTTCCATATATTCTATATATGCTCAAATGACAGAAACACACCCACTGAGTATGTTTCCTCTACAATAAGTAAACTGTGGAGAAAATTTCAGATTGTAACAATTAATAGAAACAGTCTGGAAAGAACAAGGAAACTTAAACTTGTTTCCATCTCCTTCATTTTTAATGACTAGTAAAACAAAAACAAATGCCTCCTTTTCTGACACTTCTGTATATGCACAAAAAGAAACTATCTTCCATATACTTTCAACCAAATTCTGAGCTAATTGTTCAAACCAGAATTTGGCTGTGAATGTTCCTCTAAAACTATACTGCTAAAACTGTAGCCACTACTTTACTTGGACCAGGTACTGACTGAATTCACAGTTTAAAAAAAAATTAAACATAATCAACAACACTGCCTGTAAGTGACTGAGCCTATATATTTGAAGATTATTACCCTAAATCTCCATGAACCCAGAGCTAAAGAAACTGGTAGTGTATATGTTTTCAGAAATCAAAACAAATGGATTGCAAGCACTAATAAACCCAAGAAGGAAAATACATTATAACTCAATTTACAGTTCAGTTAGGTCAGTTAATGACAATATCACACACTAGGGCAATGGTTTGCAGTTGCTAAGATTTGTAGAACCCCTCCAGAATATCTTTTCTCTGCAGGAATTATAAGCCTGTTTCATACGACATTTGGAAAACATTACTTTGAAAAATGATGACACTCATACTTAACAAAATGATTATGGTTATTTTTTAAATGATGGCAGCTTGAAAAGTTTTACCATTAGGGAGAAAAAAAGAGTTATGAAACCGTTAAAAAAAACTAGTCTATGGAAACCATCCCTTAGAAGAAAAATTAGAAAGTTACTATTTTATAACACTTACTATCAAATTAAAATCCAAGGATTTTACAATACAATCTCTAGTTTTTAGACATGGGGTTTATCAGAGGCACATTTCTACTGGGATTTACATCTTCTTAGGAAATCTAAAGTGTAAATTTGGCTACCAATTACTCTTCAGGCTGTAATTGTGTCTAAGAACCTGAAGCCAAAGACTAATAGAGGCATGTGTGGGTGTATGTGTTTGTAATAAAGAAGGAAAACAACTACATGTATTTAGAGACTTTTCACAGTTGCTTTAGAACAGCTTTCAACTTAGTTGAAAGAGACTAATTGTTCCTAACTTTGCCTACCATCAGCAATATTTTCTCTCTATAGTTGGCAAAGTAGTCTCCATATCTGGCTTATTGAATTCTCTGAGTGTTACGTTGAGAGAAAAGAAACTTTTGTCATTTATTTTACTCCAATATTGGCCTAGTCATTTATCAGACTGACTGTTCTGCAGTTCTTTTTACCAGATATAATCACCTCTCCTTCAAACACTTCCCTTCCTAACCTACTAGAGGAAATGAATAGTCGTAACTACTATGGTGCAATTAATCACAAAATTATTTAACACTCAAGAATATTCTCATCAAAACCAGCTCTAACAGAACATTTTATTTCCAGGAAGAGACTTCTAATTACATCTGGCACACCCCAAAATCCCAGTATTACTGTCAAATTGGAAGCCAAAATGTGCTTTGAAGAAATAAAAGAAAAAAGAACATAGAAAAAATATGTTTATATGAATAAAATAACTATACGTATATATTACACATCTATATAATGCCTTTAGAATTCTTTCCAGGGGCCTGCTAGAGTAATTTCATATTGAAAACAAGGAACCCCAAAGCAGTAGCAATGTCTGGTAGCCAGAACTTCCTTGATTCCTTCCTGTTATGTCTGGCTACGTACTGTGCTTCATCTGCAGTCATGTTTTACACTGCCCACATCATGTAACTTTAATGCAGAAATAATGGAGACTAACCCTTATGGGACGACATAAAACCTCGTTTGCCTCTCTTTTTCCACATATAAAAGCAGAACTGCTTATCTGCAATACAGCCCGAACAGATCGAGACAATAAAATGGATCAGTCTTTGAAATATGAAGCCTTGTGTGTAAGTAAGATCTAAGTGGCAACATATTATTCTCTTGCCTACTAGGTGCCGTTGAATATTTCAACTCCACTCCCTAAAGCTTAATTATAATTTTAAAATATATCAAAGAGATTATTAAAACCAGCTTTCACTTTGTATTGAAACACTGCAATTTCTATAAATTGTAGGGTTTTTCCCTCATAGTTTGGGCTGAATTTACAGTAAGAAGGAATAAATTTCTTTGAACAATAACCTTAACTGATTTTTTAAACTTAAAACTAATCATTTAAATAATAATATAATATTTTACAAAATTCAGTCCAAAATCTTAAAAATTACATGCAATCTAGCTAATTAAAATGTAAATATTGATTATTATCAGGTTATTTGTTAATGACCCAAAGTCTAATTTGACAAGTATACTTTGTGTTAGTAAGCTAATCATTTACTTCTATTAAAACACATATCATATATATATATATATATATATCTCTTCCAGATATCAAGATGACATATGCTATGCAACTCAGGTTGTAAGCATCACCCAAACTGCATGAGTAAATATTGCCACTATCTTTAAGTCATTTCATTATATTTATTTAATTATTACTAATTAATATTGCTATCTAAAATGTATCTTAAAATAACTTGTAAAGATAAACTACCACATTAAGTCTATATCTAAGAGGAAAAATAATCAGAGATACTTGTAGTGCCTGCTATGTACACTGTTAGTATGCAATTCAAAGATGAGTGCTTGACCCCTGCCCTCAAAAAGCTCAAAACCTACAAGTAGAACCTAAGGAACAAACTTAATTAAGCTCATATTATGATCAGAATTATAGGAGAGTCAAGCAAAATATTTGGGGAAAACAAAGTGAGTAACAACAATGACCCAAGCAAGTTAGAGGGGGTCGGACCTTTGATAACATTCCCCTACAAATTCTAAACAAGACAAGGAATAGGCCCACAGAGCGAACACACACACTATTCTTATCACAGAGAGGTGAATCTCTAGGGGCATGTAGAAAAACACTATTTAGAATTCAATGACAAATACCCTTTTATAAAACTCTTTCTTTCTTTTGAGTAAAATAACTGAGCATGCAGCTAAATAACCAATGACTTGCAGAAATAAGCTGTCAATGACACCTTTAATATTCTTCAAAAAAGACATTCTATTCTTACTCCTAATTTCATTCTTTCTCATGACTCTGAAACAACTAATAATAAGTCTCTGTGGAAACATCTACTATGCTCTCTACAGCAGAATCAAGGCACTGTATCATCCTAAAGAAGTTTTTCTAGTTAAAAGAGCAGTCCATAAGAAGAGTTCATTCATGGTATAATACCAATTCAATTCACCAACCAAATTTCAGTTCAGAAATTCATTTTTTTCTAAATTATCTTTACACTTACCATCAGGATTTCGATCTATCCATCACAGGCAATGCAAAAAGGGGTACGGGAAAAAGAATGCAACAAATTATCTGTGGTAAAGTTACAACACAAATTTGACACATAACTGCTTAAAATACAAATTAAAATTTCAAGATTCTCACTGATGACTTAAATGACTTTCCAGTCAAACACAAGTCAATTCACAATTGAAGAGTATAACATAAATAAATGAAATCTGACAATACATTTGTTTATATTTCCATTCTCAGAAGTCTATGAGAATGTTATTCCAGCGTAAATGTGGAAAAAAAAAAAGTAAAGATATATGATCTAGCCAAACAGCAAAAAAGACTCAATAAAGGGAAAAATACCTAATATTAATATTTCCAGTTAGTTTTTGAATTTATTTTCTTTTAACTTTCCCCTTTAAAGTCAATCCAGTTCCTCTTTTTTATAATAATTTCAGAAAATAATACTATTGATAATATCTCTTTTTGCTTCTCTTGGCATTCTACAGACTTTCTCAATGTTAATTTCTAATTCACTTTCAATCAACACCAACGATTAGTAATCTTTCAAATTCTGTCTTTTAAATTACAGAAAAGCATAATAGCCAAAAATGGCTATGCAGGGGAGGAGCCTGGCCTCATCAGCTCCTGTGTGGGAGCCGTGGTATTCAATTTGTGAGGTGGAAAGCCGCTTAAAAAATTCCACCCTCCTCACTCTTCACTGTGTCCACATGCCTAATTCTTCCTGGTCATGAAATAAGAATGCAGATTTAGCCAAACTAAGGAGCAAAAATCCTGCATCAATACTAGCCTTTAGTTCAAATAAATGAAGTCTGACTAGATAACATTCTTCCATTAGCAATAAAAATGTATCAGATTTGCTATTAACTGAAAAGAGGGAACCAAACATTACATATGGAAATCAGCTAAATAGACTTGTCACGAACTACTCATAACACATAAAAGTAATGAAAACATATGATTTTACTTAACAATAGAAAATAACATTTTCTCATTTAATTATATTTCACAGTATGTTTTCTCATCTTAAATGCATAAGCATTTTACTCATAACTCCAACAACTTAAAGGAATGATTAAGCCTGTATGCTTACCTGTTGGTCTGGAATAAGAAACAACAGCATTTCCTTCCAATTCTGATGGTGTATAACTTCTTTTCAGATAAACAGAAAAGCTTACTGTTCTAGTCAAATCTGGTGCTATAAGCAATATAAAAATAATATAAATTACATAATTTGGGGCAACTGTTATTAACAACAGTTAAAATTTAATAAGCACTCACCACATGCCAGGTACTGTCATAAGCATTTTACATGAAGTAACTCATTAAATCTTCACAACAAACCTGTGAGGTTGATACTATTATTGTCCTCATTTTTATGCATGAGAAAACTGGAATACAGAGAGATTAAGAAGCTTGCCTAAGACAGGGCACAGTGGCTCACGCCTGTAATCCCAACATTTTGGGAGGCCTAGGTGGGCGGATCACGTGAGGCCAGAAGTTTGAGACCAGCCTAGCCAACATGACAAAACCGTATCTCTACTAAAAATACAAAAAAATTAGCTGTGCATGGTGACACCTGGAAGGTGGAGTTTGTAGTGAACCGAGATTGCTCCATTGCACTCTAGTCCAGGTGAGACTGTTTCAAAAACAGAAACAAAAACAAAAAAAGAAGCTTGCCTAAGGTAACACAGCTACTAGGAATTGACTCCAGAACAAGGTAAAAGAAACTGGCATTCTACACCACTGCTGTTCTTTACTTCGAGGAACAGACAGCATGAACAAAGAAAACAGTACACAAAAGGGCAAGAGAATTTGGTAGGAAAATAGCAATTTATGATGGGTAGAACACAGACTGAAGGAGAAAATGGATGAGGGGGATTGAATGCTGTCACACAGTAGTCACTTAACAGATTGTGCATGCTCATCTGTGTTAACATAGTTGGCCCCCAGCCTGTGAGATTTTTAACTGGAAAAAGTAAGTTACTCAGAATGTGTTTTATAAAGACAAATTGGAAGTGTTGCACAAAATCAGAAATGCAAGCAAAAGTTAAATGGCTGGGTATCACCTATGAAGTTACTTCACTCAATCATTTATTCATTCATTCTACAAAGATTTGTTGAATTCCTACTAATGGCAGGCACTCAGCTATGAGTTGGTTATATGGAGGCAAATAAAGAAAGATACGTTCTTGACTTCATGAATAGGAGATAGAAGCCTTAGCAGAAAAGCTATAGTAAACAAAAAAAGAAAAAAGACTTGAAAGGTAATTCAGATTATGTTAACAGGACTAATGACAATTTGGATGTAAATGGTTGGGAGAAAGAGATTTCACACAAAGAACACTTACTAAGAGTTGCCATTAATGACATGTCTACTATTTTAAGCATTATTATGAATATCTTTTATAGATTTACTTTTTAATTAAATCCTCAAAACAACCTTGTAAGACAAATATCATTACCCCTTTTTGCAGATTAAAATAAATGAGGCTCCAAGTGATTACCAATGTAGTTTTTGCCTAAGGTTACACATCAAGTGAGTGTCAGACCTGGATTCAAACTCAGGCCAAACTCCAAAGTCCACATTAGTTCTTCAAACATTACTGATTCAATAAATAGATCAATAAAGAAACGCTAATAAAGAACGCCTTCTAAATTTTAGTATTTAAAAACAGACCAGGAGTGGTGGCTCACGCTTGTCATCTTAGTACTCTGGGAGGCCGAGATAGGCAGATTGCTTGAGCCCAGGAGTTCAAGACCAGCCTGGATAACATGGCGAAACCCCGTCTCTACTAAAAATACAAAAAATTAGCCAGGTGGTGTTTTCCTATAGTCCCAGCTATTCAGGAGGCTGAGGTGAGAGGATCACTTGAACCCGGGAAGTCAAGGCTGCAGTAAGCCATGATCGTGCCACTGCACTCCAGCCTGGGCCAATGAGAATGAGACCCTGTCTCAAAAATAAATAAATAAATAAAAAACAATTATAGGTACAACAAGTTCAGAAACGCACCTAGAAATCTGTAATCCTAAAAGATTACTTTGTCCCAACAATCATTGATTGAATGTTCATGCTGATGCTAAGAAGGAAAATATAAGCAAAACAACACAATCATTGATTATGGGATGATCCCAATCTCACCATTCAGACATGAAATAATAGCCATTAAATGAACAAACTAGTATTTTTTTTTACATTCACACCATGGTAGACTTTCAGCCAAAACAAAAAACTTACTTACACATAAATTCAAAGGTGAACTGATCACAAGTCAATTCTAATGGTGGTTGCACATACACTGATAATTTGGCTTTTTGCAATATCACTCTATTCTGCAGTGTGACCTAAGGAAACAAATTGTGATCAATAGAAAATTACATTTTATTCAAAACTACTTAAAAATAGCTAGCAAATAATTAGAAAATATTACCTGAGGAAAAAATGAGTAGTCACAAAACATAATATGGTAAGTAATAGATTAAAATACCCTATCAAGTAGAAACTGTGCAAAAAACTTAAACAGACTTTACTCAAAAGAATAAAGATTAGCAACATGTACATGCAAAGATGCTCAATATCTTCAGTTTCGAAGGCGATACAAACTAAAAACCACAATGAGATACTACTACGTACCCAATAAAATGGCTATAACGAAAAGGACAGACAATAACACAGCAATGATGTGGAGAAACTGGAACCCTCATACATTGCCAGTGAAAATGTAAATTGGTACCGCTACTCTAAAAAAAGTTTGGCAGTTTCTTCAAAGGTTAAACATAAATTTGACATATAACTTCACAATTCTGTACCAAGGGAAATGAAAACATATGTCCACCCAAAATCTTATACATAAACGTTCACAGCAACAATATGCTAATAGCCAAAAAGCAAAAATAATCCAAATTCCCATCACGATGAATGAATAAACAAAATGTGATATATTCATACAATGAAATATTATTCAGCAATAAAAGAAATGAAATACATTATGAATAATATTAATGATAAAAACCATTAGCAGTTTTTTATATTCATGAAACCATGATAACAAATGTAAGTGCATTATTTCATTTATATGCCACAACATGGGTGAACCTTGAAAACATGATGCTAAGTGAAAAAATCTAGTCACAAAGAACCACATATTGTAGGATCCATTTATATGAAAAGTATAGAATAGGCAATCTATAGGGAAATAAAATAGATTAGGAGTTGCTTAGGGATGAGAGAGATGGGGAATGGCAGCTAATAGGTATGGCCTTTCTTTTAGGGGGGATAAAATGTTCTAAAATTAAATTGTGATAGTTGCAAAATTCTGTTAATACACTATACTAAAAATCATTGGATTGTAACTTTAAATAAGTGAATAATATAGTATCTAACTTATATCTAAATAAAGCTATTTTAAAATGTTCTATCATGGTGACTCATATGTCATGAGAAAAAAAATTAAATAAAATAAATAAAGCACCATTCTATGTGGCACCTTTTCTATATAGCAGTTCAGTCTAGTTACTAGACTTCGTTATATGAGACAGATACATTAACTAACATAATTCAAGGACCATTCTTATTGTTAAGAAAAGTAGTTTTGAAGTTTCTTTTCAATAAAAAGCAGGTATCACCTCTTCCTTGATTAAATATATGTAATATTTTTATATATACAAGAATATACAATTGCCCCACAAACATTATGTACATATAATTAGATTCAGTAAATGTATTAATTTTAAGTGATGTGAGTATTCTGCACAACTTAAAAATAAGTTAAAAACATAAAAATTTTGACTTGCAAAGGAAAATTCTTAAGACAACTATTGATGCAATTAAATATGATAAACACAATGAACAATGAATCCTCAATTTTTACTTTGTAAATCCTGGGAATACATAGGGAATCATCATGCCACAAATTAAACCTCCTTGATGATGTCTGGCCATTGTAAACATAACACCTTTTTAGTAAAACCCTGATGGTTATTATGGCAAGAAGACACCATCCAAGTGCTACAAACAACTGTCTTTCAACTAGCTAGTCCATTAAACAAACAGGACATAATTTAAATATTCTACTATTACAATAATATAATACTAGTCTGCACATATATTTTAAAATAAAATTAATAATATTAATGATAAAAAACATTAGCAGTTTTCTATATTCATGGAACCATGCTAACAAATTATTTATGTTCCATTATTTAATTTACTCTTTATAAAAATGTTTGACAAGTACCATCATAAACCATTTTACAAAAGATTGTGGCTCAGAGATGCTAAGTAATTTGCCCAAGGCCACTTTGATTGTAAGTGGAAGAAACACAATTTAACTGCTATCTGCCAGAATCCAGAGCTCATGCCTTTAACCAACTGTGGTTAAGACTCAAAATAACTCTGCAAATGAAAAAGTGTCCCTATTTTACAGTTAAATATAGAGGTTCAGAGAAGGTAAATAACATGTGCAAAGCCATCAATCCAACTAGAGAATTGAAAATAGTGACCAGGAAAGTCTAATGAGAGCTCAGTTTTAAGTAAAAATGAAAATTCCTTTAAGTAGTAATAAGTCATTTGAAAAAAAGCAGTCTGACTTTTCCTGGCACAATGATGTCTACTTAGACAATAATCACAGAATTTTACATTGTAACAAGAAGGGTTTGCATTTGGTTTAGATGCACAATCATGATAGCTCTCATGCACATATTTATTGAACCCCAACAATGGGCTAAGCCCTTTCAAAATACAAATCGAGGAGTTAGGTAACGAAAATAACAACAGTAACAAAGAATAGTTGTGTTTGAGCCAAAAAAGAGTTAAAGACTTGGCTAGATCGTAAGTCTTACATTTTAACAGAAAAATAATTATAGAATATTAAGGAGAAAACATTGATACAAGAATTTTCCATGCTATTTTCTGCCTCTTATGAAATATAACCGTTAGGAAATATAATATCAAATTTTTATACTAGATATATAAATATGATGCCAAAGGCCAGATATGAACAACCACTCTGCCTAGTTGCCTAGAATAGATGGTCACGCATTATGCACACATACTCAAGGTAGCCACATCTTCATTCACTTGGAACGCATGGAAAAATTTTCTCAATTAACAGGATTTATTATGATGGAAACTTGCATAGTTATATATCTTGGCTACTGTTGTTATAAAAGGTCATAAGGAGAGATTTATAGTAGAAATTTATATATAAACTGTCAGACAGGATCAGGAAGTCATTGTGTCCACTGTGTGAGTTCCGCCAATTTTCTGCAACCCTTGCCTGTTGCGTTCTTTCTCTTACTTTTATAATGGCACTGAGAAAGACAGCTGTGACTTAAGTATTCTCAAATATAGTAAGTTCCACGAATGAAGGAGAATTTGCCAGTAATGTCATGCCCATCATTTTAAAGTGGCTACTACACATGAAAGCTTAAGAACTGCATGGGAAGGAAAGGTATGTTTACTTATGGTGCTAACTCCTGGTTGGCTGGGGGTACAATTAGCATGAGCAATGTTTTCTAGTTAAGGCATAAGATCTTTTATCGCAATTAACAGTGCACTCCTAAATTATTACATGTATGTGTCTGAACGTTATCAGTGATAGATATAAGAGGTGTCCCTATACGAAAGTACAAATCATTCCTGGAACTCGACAGTTATTTCTTTTTCTTAAGTGTTTGATTTCTAGCCACTAATGCCTTTACAGATTCAGAAGTATTAATGAGATAGAGCCTTTGATTGGACTGGGGGAAAGGAGGTTGGGAAAAGACCACCCTTGTTTCCAGTGGCAAGAATCCAAAAAACTTAGCTTAGGAAACTTGTAAGATTCAGCTCCCTTCAAGTTCGACCAAAGATCTCCACATTTGGGCCACCCGCTGGCTCCAGTGTAAGCGAACACAATTGGTAAAGCTTGGTGCCCTGTCAAGCTCCTCCAAGGACAGCAACCCATAATCTAAGAAAATATAAAGCCCCATCCAAGTTTTGACTAAGTGAATTGCCAAAATCCACAACCTTTCCTTGCTTCCGAGGTCTGGGCAGTGATAAATATTTTCAGTTTAATAATGTGCTGAATGATTACCATATTTTAATATAAATCCTTTAAGAAGGTTCTACATTTAAGTTCTAGTTCTAAAATTCTACAATGACAGGACTAAAAATCTTAACCAAAACCACATCCTTAATATTCTATTTGCCAGGACTATCAATTTGTTACAACTCTAACTTTGTGGCATCTTCATTTAATATTTTCTTGCTGTAAATACATCCACTTAAAGTTATGGCAGAGAGATGGCTGGAAATTCTTTTCAAATGCACACATAATCATAGGTAGAAGAAAGATATTAGCATCCCCGTGCTTCTCCAATATCAATTCACAGTATACTATATATGATGCTACTTGATTGGTCTATTATGAATGGTGATGATACAATTCCTTTAGCAGATTTAAAATGTTAACTTTATTTCCAATGAAAAAGGCCTGGATCATGCTACACATTTAAACAATGGTACGAGCACCTCATAATAATTATTTATATTATATACATAATGCTATAAATGCAATTATCAGTTTTATATTTGCAAGTAACAGTAAAGGTTTTCTATTCACTACTCAAGGCTGGGGAAAAAATCCACAAATGCCAAGTGTTTATTTTACATTTCTGTAAGCTACTTACAAGTTATCAACAGTGACAGGTGTGATTAAATGAATCATATTGTTTGCACATTACAGTCTAAAATCTGGTACAATACCTTCACTGTGACAGAAGGGACAAGGTCAGTTCCCACCTCAACATCAGTCGCTTGCTGTAAACACAGAATTGAGAAGGCAATAAAGAATGATTTCAGTATTACACAGCAGTGAGTGAACACAAAGGGTGCAATGTATATTTCCTACTATCGAAATAGGGAACTATAAAAGATTTATTACTCTAATGACAGACTAAAAGAGACAATCTGGCTTTTTTGATGCCTTCGTCCAGAAAGTCATAAGCTAATATTTAAAAACTCATCCCCTAAAAGGGAAAGAAAAGGTCACACATTTTATCAAATCACTCGATTCCCAAATTTACTTAAATATTGAAAGTATTAATTATATTAACTTGTTATTTATATTGCATAGAAGAAGACCTCCCTTTATGTCCCAGAAAAATATTATGCCATTCTTTCAGGTCCCTGTATTTTCACCCTGCGTAAGGTATGTGTCATTCTGATTAATAACATGTATCTAAGACATGTAACTAATGATATAAAGATTGAGTGGCCTTATACCCATAAAATAAAAGTGGGCCATGCATGGTGGCTCATGTCTGTAATCCTAGCACTTTGGGAGGCTGAGGTGGGTGGATCACCTGAGGTCAGGGTCAGGAGTTCAAGACCAGCCTGGCCAACATGATGAAACCTCGTCTCTACTAAAAGTACAAAAATTAGCTGGGTGTGGTGGCAGGCACCTGTAATCCCAGCTACTCGGGAGGCTGAGACAGGAGAATCGCTTGAACCCAGGAGGCAGAGGTTGCAGTGAGCCAAGATCGCTCCACTTCACTCCAGCCTGGGCACAGAGCGAGACTCTGTCTCAAAAAAAAGCGGGGGGAGGGGAGGGAAGGGGACCTTTTTTTTAACCAGTGCATATCATAAACTAATTCAACAGGCATTCTTTGAGTGTCAGCTTGCGTTACCTGCTCCCTCCTCTTAAATAATACATAGTATAATATAATACATAAAACACTTCCCTTATCACTTATAACTTGTTTTTTAAAGTGATACATTGGTAGGGGAAAATACTCTATGATAGAATAATACTAAGGGGTGACATATTTTCTAATAACACCCATATGAATTCTTGGGACCAGTAAAAATTATGCCTCTATCCAACCAATGAATATGATCCATTGTGCTTTTTTACTTGAAGTATTTTTAACTAGGAAAAACTAAGCCACTTCCAAGCAATGGGGATCCTATGATGTAATGGGCATCGGTAGAATTCAAAATTGAGAAATCCATGTTCTACTTATGGCTCCACAGGAAACCATATTTAAACTATGATCCAGCTTCTCAATCAGGAAGATGGGACAGCAATGCTTATCTCCTCTAAGAAAGACTCCATTCTAATATAAATTATATTACTTTTTTTGAGATGTGTTTTCATAGTAACGATTCAAAGTAAACTATTAATCTAGGCTTTGTGCTCTAATAATACCTAAAATCCAGGAAATATTTTACATTTAGCTATCCACAAATCTAGAAAAGAAATCAACATCTCCTGTTTCCTGCTCATTTCAATCCATGACTAAACACCTAGACACTTCAAGGACAGCAGTCCTTTGGGAACATAAAACTATAGCAAGAAAGAAATGGCTATAAGAAGACGTCATGGCACCAAAGCCACACAAATTATAGGGCTAATTTTTTCCAATGAGATGAATATGATACTCTCAAGAAATCTCTTAAGAAAGAAAAAATAGTAACACAGGGAAAATGAAGCTGGAAAGAGACACCTACTTAACAGGAAATAGCATTCAGGGTTACCAATAGGGAAATAATACATTATAACATAGTGCTGCTACATAAGGCATTTTCCTACAAAGACTAAAAGTTCCTAAAAAACAGAAAGGGAATTCCTCATTCCAAACAGCCTATGTTGAAGAGAACCTATAAAAACTTATATAAGTTGCCCAAAGGAAAAAAAAAAGTCATTTCCAGAGCAAGAAAATACATGTACATTTGTCAGCTAACTAAGCAGAAATGTTCCACTTAGACTACAGCCTTCAGGTAGAATGAAAAATGGTGTGTGCTGAATGGCCAATGTTTAAAACAGTGCCTCTACTATGTGACTCAGCTGAGTGAATGTTTCTTTCATATATAGTCCTACTTTTTGTGTACCCAATTTACTATACTATCCAATGTTAATGTGATTTTTATCACAAATTGGATTGGCTGTTTATACTAAAATTAATCTTTTGACACTCATGATATATGTTTTAAAGTATGCTCTGATACCTAAATAATGAAGACACTTCCCAAGTAGAATTATATGATATAAACTTCAAATATGGTAAAATGAGTGAATTCAACCACTTTCCTAAATTGATCATCTGTTGGTAGAAACACAGATAAACTGCAGTCAGTGAGACATAATCAATCACATCCTAACAAGTGCTTATAGAAAACTAAGTGAGGAGATGAAGTAATATAATCAATAATAGTCCTCCTTTCATCCTTTCTGTTTCTCAGTTGTATTAATTCAGTCATTCATAGAGCAAATGTATATTGAGCACTCATTATTTGGCAAGCACTAAGGATACAGCAGTGAACAAGACAACTCATGGACATAGATGGTTGTGATAGTGATAATGATTATGATGATGATTATTATTATAATGTTGAAAGAAGTAAAACGTAATTTGATGACAATCATAACAATTATCATAACATTCAACAAAGTAGATTCTATTATTTATTCCCATTTTGCAGATGAGAATATTGAGATTAAGAAAATTAAGTACCTTGTCTTGTGTCACACAGATAGAAATAGGGGGAAAAGTAAGTATTGGACCAACTGTATACTCTTAAGCTACCCTACCACCACCACCACCATAATGTATTAAAGACTAGAAATCATCAAACCTTGAGCTAGGCCACTTACAAACCTTATCTCATTGAATCTCCAACAAAAATCTGGTAGTAGGGTCAGTATTATTCAGCTACATTAGTATTATGTCAATACTATGGTACTATGAAAGTTTGAAAAAAAATTTTTTTAAGTAGGATTCGAACTAGGGCAAGAAGCCCTTCTACTGCTCTCTCTTCCCCCACAACTCCACTTCTTTTTAAAACAGAAATCCTGCCCAAGGAGTTCCTTGCTGGCACTAAGGGGTTACTGATGTTTTTATCTACAAAGTAACAAGGCCGGCCAGGCGCGGTGGCTCAAGCCTGTAATCCCAGCACTTTGGGAGGCCGAGACGGGCGGATCACAAGGTCAGGAGATCGAGACCATCCTGGTGAACATGGTGAAACCCTGTCTCTACTAAAAAAATACAAAAAACTAGCCGGGCGAGGTGGCAGGCGCCTATACTCCCAGCTACTCGGGAGGCTGAGGCAGGAGAATGGCGTAAACCCGGGAGGTGAAGCTTGCAGTGAGCTGAGATCCAGCCACTGCACTCCAGCCTGGGCGACAGAGAGAGACTCAGTCTCAAAAAAAAAAAAAGAAAAGAAAAGAAAGTAACAAGGCCTACCATTTGTTATCCTCCCTGAAGTGTCTACTTGGAGGACCAAACTTTAAACCAACGCATTTTGTTCCTAATTCATCAGAGTTTACCACTATTATAAACCCCTTTAAAATCTGCAAGTATACCTACAGAAACTGAATCAAAGTTAGGAGAAACCACGACAGAAATGTTCAAGTCATCTTCTTTCTCAGTCATGGGCCAAACACCTGTGATTTAAAAAAAGAAAAAGTATTTAATCATAAAGTAAAACCTTCTGCATATAGTTTTTCTTTAAAGGTATGTCTATAGCACATATAAGAAACAACCCCATAAACATACTCACGAGTTGAAAAAACTAATGCATTACAGTATTAGAAGCTTGATGCTAATTCTTTCCCTCTATAATATGGTAAAAAAAATTGTCTTTTTCTGAAGATATTAGCTAAGACGTGAGCCATTGACTGACCAGCATTAGGAATTTCAATGCCCTCTCTTTAACTACAAGTGAAAGCCCAGATGAGTACAGCCCTTTTGAAGGTAAGTTGGCTAGAACTATCAAAGTGTAAAATGTACATATCCTGTGACTTAATTCTACTCCCAAGAATGTATCTAATAACCATAACCATGCCCAAGGAGGTCTCTAATGTTAGTAGTTACTTTTTCAGAAATGAAAACAACCTAAATATCTATATATATATTAACAGGCTAATTGTTAAATAAATCATGGTATATCTGTACTATGCAGTGTCCCAAAGTCATAAATAAGAGCGTTGTCCATCTTTACATGCTGATATTTTAAAAACTCCAAAATACGTCTACTAATTTGTAAAAGGCAAGATGCAGTACAATGTATCTAAAATGCACATATTTGTGTCAAAACAATTACATAAACATGAATATTTTCTAGAAGAATACACAAAAACTCTTGATAAGGATTGCCTTTAAGGAGTGGAACTAGGATCTTGGGTTGAACAAAGATTCACCTTTCATTATTTATCCTTCTAGTACTGAATTATTTTTACCATATATATGTTATTTTCATAATTTTAACATGTTATATTGCATAATGAGATACTTATTCATAGTATCAACAACAAAGATCTTAAACAAAAAAAAAATTTAATTATATATATTTTTTATATATATATACACAATATATATCTCAAACTATTGGCTGCCTACTTAACATGCATTCTTCCTTCCTCCTCTGTGTATTGGAGCCCTAATTTTGTTGAGCTATTCACCTTCATCTCAGAGAAAGTCGCCCCTCCCAGGCCCCAGGGTCAAATCCAATCATGGTGATTTCCTTCCACTGACCATTTGTTGTTTTAGGCATGAACATGGGAATTAATCCTGGCAGATGGAAGGTAAGGGAAGTTGGGAGTGGAGAGAGCTGGCACATGTTTCTGGGAAAGCTATTCCTCCCTAATAAGAGGAGAGACTCGGGAGAAATAGCCTGATGATTCTTCCCTAGAAATCATATCTGCACGTAACACCTAGAATTGCTGAGATCACCCTGTGACCCTGAGAGGAAACATCCCCCACAGTCCGAGGATGGCTGACTGAAAATACGAATCAGCTGTCTCACAAAAAAAGGAACTGCCCACAACTGCTATTGGGCATTCCCACCAAACTGCACAATTTGGAATGGGAATTTCCATAACTTAATGAGAGTACAAATGGCTATTCATTGCCCATCCCAATAACCATTCTTCAATTCTTCTTTACTTAAAGCCCAACTTTATGCTAAGCAACAAACTACTGAGCTAAGTCGTGTAATTTCCCAGCCAGTTTTGCAGCTTGGAGTGGCTGGTGAGATGTAAATAGGAGCTATTCAGGGTGTGGCTTCCAAGAAAGCTCCTTCAGGGGGCTGACTCAGCAACAGATGTGAGGGCAGGAGTTCCAAAAGCCATGCTGGACCAATATATGGCCCCAAGATAGAAGGAATCAAGAGTCCCTGATGACTGTGGAACTGCCAAGCCAACCCTGGACTGCCCATCACTGGGCTTCTTTTGCAAGAAAAAGAAAGAAACCTCTATCTTACTTGGGTATCTTGTGACATGTAGCCAGACAGAATCCTAAATGAACAATGTCACAAAACACAAATGATGCTACTACTCAGTGGTATCATCAGCTTAGTTATCCCGGACATTTCAAATGGGGTGCAGACTTTCATTTATATCCCCACGTCTTACTGCTATCTGTCCCTTTCGGAAGACACAGCCGTATGGACACCTATCTCAATGTTGCACCCAGTCCTTCATACTCACACCAGGCAGACAACATGATCAACTATCTAAATCATAAATAAAATTCTGTCTTTGAAAGTTCCTACCAGTAGATGTTGTTGACTACCAGTAACAAAAATACTAGGCAGGATTCACATTAATGAGTTGAGTATGAAAAGCTTCAGAATCCATGAGCCATACAGAAATTATTACTATGATTTCATGCTTACAACATACATTCCTCTTATAACTTATACATATAAAATCAGCTTCAAAAACACTTTTATTACAGTAGATAATATACACCATGTGTACAACAAAATGTACTCTTTAAACTGACTTTAAATTTTGCTGCAACTCTTCCTTTGAAAACACTTTTAAAAGTTTTAAATACTGAACACAACCCACAAGACTATGAACATTTTTTGTAAGTTAAAGCCTCCATACTAAAATAAGTGACATTAAAATGAATAATGGGGTCATCAAAAAGTTCAGCGTTTTAACTTCTCATAATAAAGAGAAGCTAAAACTGTAATAAAACAATTTTGTGCTTTTATATAATTACAGGTATTTTAATAAACAAACATACCACGGTTTTATAAGGGTACAAGATACTAAATTTTTTTCCATATCTAGAAATAAAATGTTTTAAATACCTCTCAGTTTAAAAAGTTTCCCTTTGTTTCTTTCCCAGAAATAAAACTAAATGATGGTGGCATAGAAGGAGCAAGGAACTTCAAACATTAAATAAAAATTAAGGTTATGTAAATCATGCACTTTGCACCTAAGTCTGTGGGTGTATCCCTAACTTAATTAACAGTTATTTTAAGACATACCGAAGGATCAAGGTAATGACAAGTAAAACAGCCTAAACTTTCTCACCCAAAGTCATCACTATAACCACCAAGAAATAACTTTTAGCTGTAAGGGATTTTCTGAGAAATTTCATATTCAATTAATGTTAATCAAAATATTATTGGCACATTACTGTGGAAAGGGCAAAATCTCAGGACAAAATTTGAAATGAAAGCCATATTATTTAATGAACTCTGGAAATTTCATGTTTCATGCCTATGCTACTCTTCCCCAACTATATTTTTAAATAACAAAACTAGACTTATAATTCTATTAATCCCAAAATTGCTAGTAACAAAAATTGAAAAAAAAATTGTATATTGCAATATGACACATTCAGTTTTAACCACTCTCTATTTGACATGGCGGCGCTGACAACAAATAGGTTTTTAAGTAATTGTAGGTACTTGAAAGACCTGAACTTCACTGGTTTACTCTCAAAACTTTCTAAAAGAATGTGTGAAACCAAAGCATAATAACTTTATTTTAATATTTGTATTTTTAAAATATATTATCTCAATTCCTCAGGACCAGAGGAATACAATGTTGGTAACATAGACTCAAAAGTACATAAATCTAGTAAAATGACTGGATCAGGATTAAGATTGGCTCTGTTGTTTTGGTTGGCTTTTGATGCTCTGCTTCTTTTATTATTCCTACTTGTTTTAACGTTTCTTTTATGTGAAAATAGTCCATATTTTTTCTCATTAAAAAAATACTTTTACCTGACCCTGAAAAGGGAACTTGAAGTAATGCTTTTCACATGTCCAACTCAAACTGCAGGATTGGTGTTGTGTTTCTCCTTTTAATTTACAAAAAAAATTATACCCTTGTGAGTCCCAAAGTAAGATAATATTGAGTTATTCAAAACTCAGGAACTGAAAATATTATCAGCCTCTGAGTCATTAGAAATCAGCATACTGCAAGCTACACCCCATTTGGATGGTTAATTAACTACAAACATAAATTATGTCACTAAGCTGCAAATGACTACATTTTTAGTAACAAATGGTAGCTCAAGTGCTTTGCTTTCTTTTAAAAAAAGAACTAAAGTTGTTTCAGGAATATCAGAGTTAATAAATGACCACTCTAAATTTTAATGCTCTTCTCAAGGCCTAAAGCCACCACCCAAAGAAGTACTTCTTCCTTTCTTAGCACGTAAAGAAAAAAACTAAATAGTACTGTCCATGAAACATTAACAACAAAAGCATTTTCTTAATTAAAATATGTTTTCAGAAGCTATAACATACAAAGCAAACATAAGGATCTTGTGTGCTAAAGAGCAATATTGTTTTTACAAATAGGACTTTAATTAAGCCTAGAGGAGAAAATTAACAAATATACATAATAATATCTACCTACAAGATAATGTGAATTTCACAATGAATACTAAAATAATAAAAAGCTGCAAATGAGATACCTTGTGATTTGTTAACATCTTTAATGATTTTCTGAAGTTCTTTCATTTCTACATCAAGTTCATCATAGTTTAGTTCTCGAGATTCAACATTTGGAGCTTGGAACAGAGAAGGATCTGTCCCCAGGTATGAACACTGCAAGTGACCATCATCACTCAGAGTGACTATCACTCCCTTTAAATCACTACAATAAGGAAGAGAAAATGAGACATAATTTTAAATTTCAGTAGAGTTAGTCTTGACCAACTACATTTTTACTCAATTCAGCATCAACACACCATTAAGAAAATAACTATATATCTATTTCTAAAGTTTTACTTCAAAGATTCAATTCAAATGTTTCAAACATGATTTGTATTTACAGAAGTACTCCCAGTGTTAAGGTCCACTAAGGCAGGGGAAAAAGTTTAATTATTATAATAGCTACCACTTTTGGGGACCTAACTACAAAGCAAATCCTGCTCTAAGAGCATTTTAAGTACTGTCTTTAATCCTCATTCCAGCTACCACTTGGCATATCCGTAATAAACATGTGAACACCACTTGTGGAGGCACAATGGACCAAAAGATGGAGCTGGGCTGCTGGCTGGATGAAGACCAGGAATGAGGCACAGGAGTGAAGACAGGACAATCAAGGGGACAGAATAGTAAACAAAGTTGATACGGGAAGCCATCAGAGGTCTTGCAAAAAAAAAAAAATGTGGCCCCTGGTCTTTCCTCATCCTTTTTCCTCTCTACCCTTAGGATTCACGTTTGCCCTCTTTCCCAGGTCCTCCCATCATAGCTTCCTTCACACGCTCTCCTACTTAAGTGGCTCTCTGGTTTGTTCTCTCTTTCTCTTCACTTTTAGCTAGAAGTAGCCAATTGTCCCATTTACTAGCTCTTTCTCTATCACTGTTTTCATTCTCATTATCTTTTTTCCTCCCCATTCTTTCACTCTTCCTTCTCTCCTAGGCTCCCTGAGGTCTATTTTACTCTAGAAATAATTTTAGCACACCATTTTTTTAAATTTGTAAGTTTTTGTGAACATGTCATAAAAAGAAGCTGAGATGAATACTGTATTTGCTTCCTCCCTAAGTCTGCCAGAAAAACAAAAAAATTCAACATCGTCATAAGTTGTTTTGAGTTGATACATAATGGATTTGTTTGACTCACTTTTGTTTGTTAGGTTTTCTACAGAAACTTTTGATTTTTTTAAAGTATTTTCTACTCTGTTCTAAAGGTCAGATATTAATCAAAAATAATAAATTGGCACAGTGGCACATGCCTGCACTCCCAGCTACTTGATGAGGCAAAGAATTGCTTAAGCCCAGGAGTTTGAATCCAGCTTGGGCAACATAGCAAGACCTTGTCTCTAAAAGTAAACAAAAATAGAAAAATTATGAGAGAAAAGAGACTTTAAAATGTTGCTAGTCATCTGAAGAAAAGGACATAAAGTATATAACAGATAAGGCATGTAAGAGTCTAGGCTTATTCAGAATGAACAAAAATGTTTAAAACTTCCCAATGGTGGATCATGGCAGGTAGTCATTTCATTAATCTAAAAGCTTAACTAGGTTGGGAGTAAATACAACCATTGCTCAGTTCCGCCCATAAGATGGCCACCAGCATCCACTTCACCACCTGCCTTAAACACAACATTCCAATACACATCGTCTCCAGGACTCAGGTATAGTCAGTGACATGCAACTCTGTTGTATGGCTTGAGAGGAATAAAAAATTAGATTGTTGTCACTGGTTCAACTGCTAAAGAATTAGACTAGGACTCGGGAGACTTGAGCTCTAGCTCTGATGCTGCCCCTATAGAGCTCAGCCAATTTGGGAAAGTTTTTCTAAATATTCTTTATCTGTAAAATAAGAAGGTAAGACTAGATAATCTTCAAAAACTTTAAGTTTTATGGTTGCTTCTGTCATCTACCCCTCAGAAAACAAATACTGCAAAAATGGAACGATCTTCCTAAAGTATGAAAAGCAACCCCAGAGAAAGGTTTGAACCTTTCTTTGCAGGTAACTGAAGCCACCTAGTGGCCATGGAAATCCCAACTTTCAGCTCTGACAAGCCCATTTCCAGAGAGCAAACCTTCCCTTCCCTCTGAGTTGTGACTGTGGTCTGTTCCCCCTTCTAGCCAGCCCCACCAAGGCCTACGAACCCAATGAGTCCTCAGGAAACTCTAGGGTGCTAAAGCACAGACCTCTGGGGTGGCTTCTCAGAGAATGTGAGATTCATCACCTCTTTGAATTCAAACAGGCATTTCCATTTCATCTTCATCCTTTGAACAGTCCATCACTCAGAAAAGCTAGCATTACCCAATACAAGTATTCATCCCTATCTAAATTGATTTGGTCTTTGAGGTGAAAAGTTTATTACTAAATCAGTTTTATTCCACCAGTTTAGATAGCAAATTAAATACAAGGCATTTATCTAAAAAATTATCTGAATCTATGAAGTTTCTGAGCTCAGATAGGAAGAGTTTGGATAATAGAGAACACATATATTTCTTCAGACTCTCTAAAAACACTTTTTACTGGTATTTCATGTGTCCAAATGGTAAAGAGAGGAGCCAGGGTCTTCCCTCACCAAAAGAACAAATTTCACCAGAATGTCTTGACAGCTAAGGTAATTACAGAACTTAAGCAATTTACTTTTTATAAAAACAATGGGAAAAGACATTACAGGCTGGGGATGGTGGCTCACACCTGTAATCCCAGCATTTTGGAAAGCCGAGGCAGATGGATTGCTTGAGGTCAGAAGTTCAAGACCAGCCTGGCCAACATGGTGAAACATCATCTCCACTAAAAATACAAAAATTAGCCAGGTGTGGTGGCAGGCACCTGTAATCCCAGCTACTCGGGAGACTGAGGCAGGAGAATCACTTAAACCCAGGAGGAAGAGGTTGCAGTGAGCCAAGACCATTGCACTCCAGCCTAGGCAACACAGCAAGACTCGATCTCAAAAAAAAAAAAGACATTATAGCTTATTTGTTTCTTTTTATGGCTTAGTAGCACTCCCTGATTATTAGTGATGTTGAGCACTTTTTAATATGTTTGTTGGCTGTTGCATATCTTCTTTTGAGAATTGTCTATTCATGTCATTTGCAAAGATATGAAACCAACCTAAGTGCCCATCAACCAATGAGTGGATAAAGCAAATGTGGTGAATACACACCATGGAACAACTCAGCCATAAAAAAGAATGAAATAATGTCTTTTGCAGCAACTTGGATGGAGCGGGAGGCCATTATTCTAAGTGAAGTGACTTAGAAATAGACAACCAAATATAGTATGTTCTCACTTACAAGTGAGAGCTAAGCTATGAAGATGCAAAAGCATAAGAATGATGACATAGACTTTGGGGACTGGCAGGAGGGGATGGTTGGGAGGGGGTAAGGGATAAAAGGCTATATATTGGATACAGTATATACTGCTCAGCTGACAGGTGCACCAAAATCCCAGAAATCACCACTAAAGAACTTATCCATGTAACCAAAAACCACCTGTACTCTAAAAACTATTCTTTTTAGATGAGATTCCTAGAGTAGTCAGATTTGTAGAGACCCAAAGGTGAATGGTGGTTTCCAGGGGCTGGGGGAGGGAGTTGAGAGATACAGAGTTTTACTTAGTAAAGATGAAAAAGTTCTGGAGATGGATAGTGGTGATGATTGCACAGCAATATGAATGTACCTAATGCCACAGAACTGTACATTTTAAAATGCTTAAAATGGTAAATTTTATGTTATGTATATTTTATCACAATTTAAAAAAACACATAGCACCAAAAAAAGGGTGAATGAATAAATTTCAAAAATCTGTATTAAGAATGATAATATAGTATGTAATTTGTTTAGGGACATTAAAGCCTTCAATCTTGTATTTCTTTATCGTTTTCTTTTTGTTGTTATTGTTGTTGTTGTTTTGAGATGGAACCTCACTCTGTTGCCCAGGCTGGAGTGCAGTGGCGTGATCTCGGCTCACTGCAACCTCCACCTCCCGGGTTCAAGTGATTCTTCTGCCCCAGCCTCCCGAGTAGCTGGGATTACAGGCGCCCGCCACCACAACGGGCTAATTTTTGTATTTTTAGTAGAGACAGGGTTTCGCCATTTTGGCCAGGCTGGTCTCAAACTCCTGACCTCGTGATCCACCTGCCTTGGCCTCCCAAAGTGCTGGGATTACAGGCGTGAGCTCCGCACCCGGCCTCTTGTTTTTAGTTTTTCAAAAAAATTCAATAGTTTTTGGGGTACAGGTGGTTTTTGGTTATGGTTTCAGGTTTTAGATTTAAGTCTTTGATCCATCTTGAGTTGATTTTTGTATAAGGTGAGAGATGAGGATCCAGTTTTATTCTTCTACATGTGACTTGCCAGTTTTCCCAGCCCGATTTATCGAATAGGGTGTTTTTTACTCAATTTATGTTTTGTATGCTTTGCCAAAGATCAGTTCGCTCTAAGTTTGGCTTTATTTCTGGGTTCTCTATCCTGTTCCATTGGTCTATGTGCCCGTTTTTATGCCACTACCATGCTGTTTGGGTAACTACAGCCTTGTAGTACAATTTGAAGTTGGGTAATGTGATGCCTCCAGATTTTTTCTTTTTGCCTAGTATTGCTTTGGCTATGCGAGCTCTTTTATGGTTCCATAAGAATTTCAGGATTGTTTTTTCTAGTTCTGTGAAGAATGATAACAGTATTTTGATGGGAATTGCATTGAATCTGTAGATAGCTTTGGGCATTATGGTCATTTTCACAATATTGATTCTTCCCATCCTTGAGCTTGGGATTTGTTTCCATTTGTTTGTGTCATCTATGGTTTCTTCCAGCAGTATTTTGCAGTTTTCCTTATAGAGCTCTTTCACCTCATTGGTTAAGTATATTCCTAAGTTTTTTTGTTGGTGGTGGTTTTTTGTGGTGCGTGCGTGTGTGTGTGTGTTTGCAGTTGTTGTAAAAGGGACTGAGTTCTTCATTTGATTTTCAGTTTTGTTGTTGTTAGTGTATAGCAGTGCTACTGATCTGTGTAAATTGATTTTGTATCCTGAGACTTTACTGAATTTGACCTAAGAGCTTTTTGGATGAGTCTTTAGGGTTTTCTAGTCATAAGATCATACTATCAGCGAATAGTGACAATTTGACTTCCTCTTTTCCAATCTGGATGTCCTTTATTTCTTCCACTTGTCTGATTGTTCTGGCTAGGATTTCCAGCACCATGTTGAATAAAAGTTGTGGAAGTGGACATCCTTGCCTTGTTCTGGTTCTCAAGGGAAATGCTTTCAACTTTCCCCCATTCAGCATGATGCTGGCTGTGGGTTTGTCATATATGGCTTTTATTACTTTGAGGTAAGTCTCTTCTATGTCTATTTTGTTGAGAGATTTTATCATAAAGCTATGTTGGATTTTATCAAATGCTTTTTCTGTATCTATTGAAATAATCACATGGTTTTCGTTTTTAATTCTGTTAAGTGATATATCACATTTATTGATTTATATATGTTAAATCATTCCTGCATCCCTGGGATGAAACCCACTTGATCATAATGTACTATCTTTTTGATGTGCTGTTAGATTCAGTTAGCTAGTATTTTGTTGAGGATTCTTGAATTTGACGAAAATTTTAACAATATTGTTCATGTGGGTTAATAAGTAAGGTTCTATGAATGACAGAATGTTATGCTGAAAGGAACCATCAATTAAATCCAATACTGTGTACCCTACTGCTTCTGTCTTAAAAGCAGAGTTAACATTGACAAAATCAAGGTCTCTGAATTTTTATTGGTCTGTGAAGTGCATCAGCTAAGCTAAGTCACTAGAATAATGTACTTTATGAAGAATCAAGATCAAAGATATTACATTCCTAGGACATTTGGTTATTTTGCAATTTCAGCAATGGGGCATGAAATTAAACAACAGAATTTTGCTCAGGAATCTGTAAATAATGATTTTATCACTCAGTAAACAGATTCCTTCCTTAACAAATACATTGAAGCAAAATTCCAGATGGATTTTTAAAGTTCAATTTAAACATATGAAACTACAAAAATATTTATCTCCCTTTGAGATGGCAAGAAAACTTTTGCTGTAAGAATGCAACGGAGGAAGCTACAAATGAAAGGATCTCTAAATTAAACTACATTAAAATTTTGAACTTGTTATAGGCTTAAGAATACAACATAATAAAACAAAGGACAAACTCAGAAAACATTGGCAACCAATATAAAATACAACATTTTAAGTTAAACCATGTGAAGTTCCTGATAATCAACTGGTTTTGACCTATAAAAACAATTTTATAGACCAGGCACAGTGGCTTACGCCTGTAATCCTAGCATTTTGGGAGGTCAAGGTGGGCAGATTGCCTGAGCTCAGGAGTTCAAGGCCTGCCTGGGCAACACGGTGAAATCCCATCTCTACTAAAATACAAAAAAAATTAGCCAGGTGTGGTGGCGTGCTTCTGTAGTCCCAGCTACTTGGGAAGCTGAGGCAGGAGAATTACTTGAACCAAGGAGGTGGAGGTTGCAGTTAGCCGAGATCATGCCACTGCACTCCAGCCCAGGTGACAGAGCGAGACTCCGTCTCCAAAAAAAACACAATTGTATATGTTAAATCTAATATGTAAAGAATTCTTACAAATCAATGAAAATAATATTATACACAACAGAAAAAGGTTAAAGACCATCTATAGACAATTCACATATAACATTAATACAGTCAATAAATAAATGGAAAATTTTTCAAAATCAAAAAATGTATATTTTAAAACTATTTTTAAAAACGTATATTTGATTAACGCCCCAAACTAGCAAAAAAATTGTATTTAATAATGTGTCCAGCTGTTATAGAAGACACATGGAGACAGAAACTCTTATACACTTTTGATACCAATGTAAATTTTTTAGAATCCTTTTAGAGAACATTTTAGAAAAATATATCAAAAACCATAAAAATACTATTGTCTTTTATGCAGTAATCTACTTTCACGGTTATTTTAAAAATTTAGAAACAACCCAAATGATAAGGGGGGAATATTTTTTAATTATGGTGTATCTATAATAGAATGTTTAGAAACCATTAAAAATCATGTCTTATGAAATACCTGTTATCAGAAAAAATAATAAATGTAAAAGCAAAATACAATACTGCATGTACATTTTATTCTGTTTATAAATATATATGTATAAAACACAAATTAGGAAAAATACCTAAATGTTAATAGAATGGTGACGATCTCTAACTAGTGAAATGATGAGTTATTTTCATTTTGTCTTATAGTTACAAAATAAGAATAGGGCCAGGCACCGTGGCTCATGCCTATAATCCCAGTACTGTGGGAGGCCAAGGCGGGTGGATCACCTGAGGCCAGAAGTTGGAGACCAGTCTGGCCAACATGGTGAAACCCCATCTCTACTAAAAATACAAAAATTTGCTGGGAATAGTGATGTGCACCTATAATCCCAGCTATGCGGGAGGCTGAGGCAGGAGGATCACTTGAACCCAGGAGGCAAAGGTTGCAGTGAGCTGAGATCGAGCCACTGCACTACAGCCTGGGCAACAAGAGCGAAACTCCGTCTGTAAATAAATAAATAAATAAATAATAGAAGGAAAACCTTATTTTTTTTAAGAAAAAAAAGTTCTATTTTCCTTCCCCAGAGACTAATTTTGAATCACTAACTTAAAAATTAAATATTTGTGGGATTAAAAACATTTAACTAGTTTTATTTTTCCAACAAAGCCAATCTATAAAATGTGTAACATGAAATTATTTGAAATATAGCTCAATAGATAGAAAATAAATGGTTTCTTTCATGTCCTAATGCATTAAAACAAATGAATACTAGTTTTAAAAATAAACAAAAAGAATATGCATTGGACCTAATGTTCTCTTGTTTGGCCTCATTTTATGCAAAATAGGAACATTTTAGGTTATCACATTGTCAAAGTCTGGTTTTTACTACTATATACAGATGCCAAGGAAATCTTAAAACCCTCAATAGTATTTATTGCACCCCAAATTGTATTCTACCTCAGTAAGGAGCATATGATTGAAAGGCATTTCCCTTCAAGTGCAGTCAGCCACACTCAGTTCACACAGCTCTTCCTCAGTCCCAAAGTACTAGACATGGGCACTTGAATATATTTTAATCAATCCACCATCAATCATTTAAGACATTATTATCGAGCATCTTCTATACAAGAGAAGCTATAAAGGCAAAGAAGACATGATGCTTGCTGTATAAAAAACTTTGGTCTAATTGGAAGGACTTCAAACTTACTTTAAATAAAAGCAATTGCAATCCAATGTGGTAGACAGAGCACAGTAGGAAGAGAGTACAATGGCCCTGCATGAGAGAGCAGAGCAAGGCTTCACAGGGCAGAGGATGCAAAAGCTGGATCTTGACCTACAAGTAGATCCTCACAGATGAAAAACAATGGAAGAAATAAAGGCAGAGGACTCCAGCCTTGGTGACCTCATTCAGTCTTAATGACTTTAAATACTTTCTTCATGCCAGCTCCCACCTCTATTTCTCCAGCCAGACAGGTACATCCAGCCCCCTACTTGACAGCTACACTTAGAAGGCCAACAGACATCTAAAGCTCAACATGGCTACCTCTGAGTTCCTGATTTGGCCCCACCTTTCCAACTCAAAGCTACCCTCCTGCATCTTTCATATTTCTGCTATTGGTAACTCCATTCTTTAAGCTGCTCATCCAGAAAGAACCTTAGAGCCATCCTTGACTCCCCCTCCCTTTTCTTTTTCTTGCAACCACATAAAATTCATCAGCAAATATTGCCAGCCTTACTTTTTTAAATATGTCCAGAATCCAGCCATTTCTCACCAAGAACACTACTGCACGCATGAAACAAACATTTCTTTTTTATTGTTTCTTCTTTAGAGACAGACTTTCACTCTGTCACTCAGGCTGGAGTGCAGTGGCATGATAATGGCTCACTGTAACTCAAACTCCAGGGCTCAAGTGACCTGCCTCAGCTTCCCAAGTAGCTGGGACTACATGGTGCATGCCAACATACCAAGCTATTTTTGTTGTTGTTGTTAGCAATAGGGTCTTGCTATGTTGCAGGTCTGGTTGTGAACTCCTGGCCTCAGGTGATCCTCCTGCCTCAACTTCCCAAAGCACTGGGAATATAGGTATGAACCACCACACCAAGTCTAACAAATACCCTTTAATCTGCCCTGGATAACTGCTATTAACCAGTCTCTCCACTTCTATACATGTGCCTCTACAGTAACTTTCCAAGAAAGGAGTAAAAATATTCATGTTACCTTACAACTCTCCAGTGGCTCCTCTGGCACTCATAACGAAAACTCAAGTCCTTACAAGAGTCTTCAAGGCCCTACATAATACGTTCCTCCACCTCATTTTCATTTTCTATTCTGCCAGAATAAAAAATGAAATTATCTATCCCAGTGGTAGGAAATTGAGTTCCAGGAAAGCTTGCCACTGCAGGTAAAGTGTTCTGTGGTCCCAAATAAACTTGAAAGAAAGTCTAGGCCACAAGAACCACAATTCCTGGGCAAGTCCTAGTGCTTCACTGGGCTCAGTGCCAGTGGACATGGAGGGCAAAAGACTTAATAAGACACAAGATTGGGCAGCCAAGGGAGTGCTTGCACCACCTTTCCCTCAACGCCCAGCAAAGTAGTGCACAGCTCTGGAAAACACCCCTTCCTTCTGCTTGAAGAGAGGAGAGAGGAAAGTAAAGAGTACTTTGTCTTGTAATTTGGATGACAGCTCATCCACAGTAGAATAAGACACTGAGCAGAGACCTCAGGTACTCATTCAAAGTCCTAGCTCCCAGATGACATTTCTAGACATAACCTGGGCCAGAAGGGAACCCATTGCCTTGAAGTGAAAGATCCACTCAAGGCAAGATTCATTACCTACTGATTGAAGAGCCCTGAATAGTCAAAAGTGGTAGCCAGGCAGTACTCGTTATGGGCCTTGAGTGGAATTCAGAGAAGTGCTGGCTTCCAGTTAGCACATTTCCAACTGCAATGGCCATGGGGAAGACTCATTCCGCTTCAGAAAAGGAGAGAGAAGAGTAAAGGGGACTTTGTCTTACAGCTTAGGTACCAGCTGGGCTGCAGTGGAATAGAGCACCAAGCAAGCTCTTCAGGTCCCCAATTCTAATCCTTGGCTCTCGAACAGCAAGCATTTTAGGACCTGCCCTGAGAGGGGAACCCACTGCTTAAGCCTGGCAGCATTCATCACAAGTTGACTGAAGAGCCTGGGGCTTGAGTGAATATCAGCGGTAGCCAGGCAGTACTCACTGCAAGCCTAGGAAGTGGTAGCAATGGGGAGAGACTAATGGGAGGGGAACGGAGGGGAGAGGAAGGGGTGGGGGAGGGGAGTGGAGGGGAGGGAAAAGAGTGGGAAGGACATTGTCTTATGTCTTGAGTACCAGCTCACCCTACTAAAACAGAGCACCAGGTAGATTCCTAACTTTCTGATTCCAGATCCTGGCTCCCAGAGAGCATCTCTGGACCCACCTGGGGTAATAGGATATTCATTGCCCAAAAGGGAAGGACACAAGCCTGGCTACCTTTACCACTTGATGATTGTAGAGTCCTAGGGACTTGAGCATATGTAAGTGGTAGACAGGCAGTGGTTATGAGAGGCCTTGGATTAGACCCAGTACATTCTGGCTTCAGCTCTAACCCAGCATACTCCCACTGGTGGTGGCCACAGGAGTGCTTGTGTCACTACTCCCCCAGCTCCAGGAAGCACAGCATAGAGAGAGAGAAACTCTATTTGTTGGGGAAAAAGTAAGGGAAGAAAGCAAGAGTCTCTCCCTAGTAATCCAGAGAATTATTCTGGATCTTATCCAAGTCCACCAAGGTGGTACCACTATAAGAGCCACAGTGTTACTGGGCTCCAGGTGTCCCCTAATGCAGATATGGCTGCAGTGACCCAAAATCTACATTGTAACACCCAAGTCCCTCTGAATACCTTGAAAGCCTTCAGAAAAAGGGCAGGTACAAACAAACCCAGATTGCAAAGGCTACAATAAATATCTAACCCTTCAATGTCCAGTCACTGATGAACATCCACAAGCACCAAGGCTATCAAGGAAAACATGACCTTACCGAATGAACTAAATAAGGCACAAGGATCTAATCCCAGAGAGACAGAGATATGTGACCTTTCAGAGAAATCAAAAGAGCTGTTTTCAGGAAACACAAAGAAATTCAAGATAACACAGAGAAGACATTGAGAATCCTATCAGATAAATTTAACAAAGACATTGAGATAATTTAAAAGAATCAAGCAGAAATTCTGGAATTGAAAAATGCAACTGACATAATGAAGAATGCATCAGAGTGCCTCACCAACAGAACTAATCAAGTCAAAGAATTAGTAAGCTTGAAGACAGGCTATTTGAAAATATACAGTCAGAGGAGACAAAAGAAAAAATAATTTAAAAACAATAAAGCATACCTACAAAATCTAGAAAATAGCCTCAAAAAGGTGAATCTAAGAGGTATTAGCCTTAAAGAGGCGGTAGAGACAAAGATAGAGGTAGGAAGTTTACTCAAAGAGATAATAACAGAACTTCACAAACCTAGAGAAAGATACCAATATTCAAGTACAAGGAGGTTACAGAACAGCAAGCAGATTTGACACAGATAAGACTACTGCAAGATCATTAATAATGAAACTCCAAAAGGCAAGGATAAACAAAGGATCCTAAAAGCAAGAAGAGAAAAGAAACAAATGCCTTACAATGGAGTTCCAGTATGTCTGGCAGAAAACTTCTCAATGGGAACTTTACAAGCCAGGAAAGAGTGTCATGATATATTTAAAGTGGTGAAAGAAAAAAAAAGAATTTTTCCTAGAATAGTATATCCAGCAAAAGTATCCATCAAACATGAAGGAGAAATAAAGATTCTCCCAAACAAAAGCTGATAGATTTCATCAACACTAGATCTGCCCTACAAGAAATGCTAAAGGGAGTTCTTCAATATGAAGAAAAAAAAAAAATGTTAACAAGTAATAAGAAATCATCTGAAGGTACAAAACTCACTGGTAATAGCAAGGACATAGAAAAATACAGAATAGTACAACACTGTAATTGTGATGTGTAAACTACTCTATCTTGAGTAAGAAGACTAAAGATGAACTGAATCAAAAATAAGAGCTACAACAACATTTTAATACATAGATAGTAAAATAAGATATAAAGAGAAACAATTAAAGTTAAAAAGCAGACGGACAAAGTTAACTGTAGAGTTTTTATCAGTTTTCTCTTTGTTTCTTTATTTGCTTGTTTATGAAATCAGAGTTAAGTGTTCATCAGTTTAAAATAATAGGTTATAAGATCATATTTGCAAGCCTCATGGTAAACTCAAATCAAAACACATACAACAGATACACAAAAGATAAAGAGCAAGAAATTAAAACGTACCACCAGAGAAAGATAACTTTCACTAAAAGGAAGACGGGGGTCCAGGCATTGTGGCTCACGCCTGTAATCCCAACACTTTGGGATCCCGAGGCAGGTGGATTACTTGAGGTCAAGAGTTCAAGACCAGCCTGGCCAACATGGTAAAACCCTGTCTCTACCAAAAATACAAAAATTAGCCAGGCATGGTGGTACATGCCTGTAATCTCAGCTGCTCGAGAGGCTGAGGCAGGAGAATTGCTTGAACCCATGAGGCAGAAGTTGCAGTGAGCTGAGATCACACCACTGTACTCCAGCCTAGGTGACAGAGCAAGACCTCATCAAAAAAAAAAAAAAAAAAAAGGAAGACACAAATGAAGAAAAGAAGGAAGAGAAGACCAGAAACCACAGAACAAAATGGCAGGGGTAAGTCCTTACTTATTAATAATGAAAGCTGAACATAAAAGTACTAAACTGTACAATCAAAAGACATACAGTGGCTTAATGAATTTTTTTTAAAAAAGACCCAGTGATCAGCTGCCTACAACAACATGCTTCACATGTAAAGATACAAACAGACTAATAATAAAAGGATGATAAAAGATATTCCATGCCAGTGGAAACCAAAGAAGACATGGAGTGGCTATATTTATATCAGACAAAATAGATTTCACAACAAAAACTATAAAAAGAGATAAAGGAAGTCATTATATAATGATTAAAAAACTCAATTAACCAGAAGACATAAAAATTGCAAATATATATGCACCCAACACTGGAGCATCCAAATAAATAAAGCAAATATTACCAGAGCAAAAGACACAGATAGAACCCTGTAAAATAACAGCTATAGACTTCAGCACATCACTTTCAATATTGAACAGATCTTTCAGACATAAAATAAACAAAGAAACATCGGATTAACCAGCATTACAAACGAAATAGAGGTAACATATATTTGCAGAACATTTCATCTAACGGCTGCAGAATACACACTGTTTTCTTCAGCAAATGGATCATTCTCAAAAACAGACAAAATGTTAGGCCACAAAACAAGTCTTAAAACATTAAAAAAACCTGAAATAACATCAAAAATATTCTCTGACCAAAATGGAATAAAACTAGAAATCAATAACAAGAGGTATTTTGGAAACTATGCAAACACATGGAAATTAAACAATACACTCCTTAATGAACAGGGGATCAACAAAGACGTTAAAAGGAAACTAAACATTTTCTTGAAATAAATGATAATGGAAACATAATATTCCAAAACCTATGGGATACTTTACCACTAAGTACTAAGAGGGAACTTTACCACTATAAGCATCTACAGTTAAAAAGTAGAAAAACTTCAAATAAACAACCTAATCATGCATCTTAAAGAATCTGAAAAGCAAGAGCAAATCAAATGAATTTTTTAAAAAAAACTAGTAAAAGAGAAAAGTAGTAAAAGAGAAAAATAATAAACATCACAGCAGAAATAAATGACATTGAAAAAAAGAAAATAATACAAAAATCAATTAAAGAAAAGGTTGTTCTTTGAGAAGATCAACAAAATGAACAAACCTTTAGCCAGACTAAGAAAAAAAGACAGAATGCCCAAATAAGTAAAATCAGAGAGTAAAAGAGAGACAGCACAACTTATATTGCAAAATTTTAAAGGATCATTAGTGGCTACTATGAACAATTATATGCCAATAAATTGGTAAACCTAGAAGAAATGGACAAATTCCTAGACACATACAAATATGCCAAGATTGAACCATGAGGAAATCCAAAACCTAAACAGACCAAAAACAAGTAATGAGATTGATGCCATAATAAAGTTTCCCAGTCAAAAAGAAAAAAAAAAAAAAAAAAAAAACAGGCCTGAGACCCAACGATTTCACCGCTGAATTATACCAAATATGTTTTAAAAAACTAATACCAATTCTACTTCAATTATTACCAAAAAAAGAGGAGAAGGGAATACTTCCAAATTCATTCTACAAAACCAGTATATCCTGAAACCAAAATAAAGCAAAAACATATCAAAAACAGAAAATTACAGGCCAATAAAACTGATGAACATTGATGCAAAGACCCTCAACAAAATACTAGTAAAGCAACTTCAAAATGCATTAAAAAGATCATTCATTAGGACCAAGTGGGATTTATCCCTAGGATGCTGGCATAGTTCAACATATGCAAATCAATCATTGTGGTATATCAAGTCAACACAATGAAGGACAAAAACCATACAATCATTTCAATTGATGATGAAAAAAGGTATTTGATAATATTCAACATCCTTTCATGATAAAAAAAAAAAACCCTAAAAAAACTGGGTATAGAAGGAATACGCCTCAACACAACAAAAGCCATAAAAGGCAGACCCATAGCTAATATCATACTGAATGGGAAAAAATGAAAGCCTTTCCTCTAAGATCTGGAACATGACAAGGATGCCCACTTTCACCACTGTTATTCAACATAGTACTGTAAGTCCTACCTATCAACTGAACAAGACAAAGAAATAAAGGTCATCCAAAATTGGAAGGGAAGAAGGTAAATTGCCCTTGTTTGCAGACAATATGATACTACATTTGGAAAGAACTAAAGACTCCACCAAAAAACTATTAGAACAAATTCCGTAAAGTTGCAAGATACGAAATCAACACACAAAAATCAGTAGTAATTCTATATGCCAATAGTGAACAATCTGAAAAAGACATCAAGAAAGTAATCCCATTTACAAAGGCTACAAAGAAAATTAAATACCTAGGAATTAACTAAGGAAATAAAAGGTCTCTACAATGAAAACTATAAAACACTTTTGAAAGAAATTGAAGAGGACAGAAAAAAATGGCAAGATATTCCATGTTCATGAATTGGAAGAATCAATATTGCTAAAATGTCCATACTACCCAAAGCAATCTATACATTCAATGATCTTCCTATAAAAATACTACTGACATTCTTCAGAGAAATAGAAAAAAATAATCCAACAATTTACATGGAAGCACAAAAGACCCAGAATAGCCAAAGCTATCTTTAGCAAGAACAGCAAAACTGGAAGGATTACATTACCTGACTTCAAATTAAACTACAGAGCTATGGTGACCAAAACAGCACAGTACTGGCATAAAAACAGACACAAAGACCAATGGAACAGAAGAGAGAACCCAGAAACATCATTGTAGATGAATGTATTTACACTGCAATAATTTTTGATAAAGCTGTCAAGAACATATATTGGGGAAAGGACAGTCTCTTCAATAAGTAAGGCTGGGAATACTGGATATCTATATATAAAAGAATGAAACTAGACCCCTCTCCCCATGTACAAAACTCAACTCAAAATGGATTAAAGACTGAAATCTTTTATCTCAAACTACGAAACTACTACAAACAAACACTGAGGAAACTCTTCAGGACTACAACGAGATATAATCTCACCTCAGTTAAAATGGCTTTTATCTAAAAGTCAGGAAATAACAAATGCTGACAAAAATGTGAAGAAAAGGGAACACTCATACATTGTTGTTGGAAATGGAAATTAGTACAACCACTATGAAGAGCAGTTTCAAAGTTCCTCAAAAAACTAAAAATAGAGCTACCATATGATCTAGCAATCCCATTCCCTGTTATATACCCAAAAGAAAGGAAATCGGTAGAGTGCAGCACTATTCACAATAGCCAAGATTTGGAAGCAACCTAAGTGTACATCAAGAGATGAATGGATAAAGAAAATGTTGTTATATATACACAATGGAATACTATTCAGCCATAAAAAGAATGAGATCCTGTCATTTGCAACAAGGATGGAACTGCAGGTCATTATATTAAGTGAAATAAGCCAGGCACAGAAAGACAAAGTTTGCATGTTTTGGCTTATTTGTGGTGGCTAAAAATTAAAACAACTGAATTCATGAACATAAAGATTAGAACAATGATTACCAGAGGCTGGGAAGGGTAGTGGGAGAAGGATGGATAATGGATACAAAAATATAGATAGGAAGAATGAATAAGATCTAGTATTTGCTAGCACAACAGGGTGACTACAGTCAATAATAATTTTTTGTACATTTAAAAATAGCTAAAGAGTATAACTTAATTGTTTGTAATACAAGGAAGGGATAAATGCTTGAAGTGAGGAAACCCCCATTGCCCTGTTGTGATTATTATGCATTGTAGGCCTGTATCCAAACATCTCCTGTACCCCATAAATATATACCACTACTATGTGCCCACAAAAATTAAAAATACTTTTTTATATGTTTGTGGCCATTTGTATATCTTCTTTAGAGAACTGTCTACTCATGTCGTTGGTCCACTTTTTGACAGGATGGTTTGGTTTTTTTCTTACTAATTTGTTTGAGTTCCTTGTAAATTCTGGATATTAGTCCTTTGTCAGATATATCAATTATGAAGATTTTTTCCCACTCTGTGGGTTGTCTGTTTACTCTGCTGACTGTTCTTTTTGCTGTGCAGAAGCTCTTTAGTTTAATTAAGTCCCACCTATCTATCTTTGTTTTTGTTGCATTTGCTTTTGGGTTCTTGGTCATGAAAAAATATTCAACATCACTAATGATCAGAAAAATGCAAATCAAAACCACAATGTAATACCACCTTACTCCTGCAAAAAAATGGCCATAATAAAAAAAAAAATAGATGTTGGCATATATGCGGTGAAAAGGGAACACTTCTATACTGCCGGTGGGAATGTAAACTAGTACAACCACTGTGGAAACCAGTGTGGAGATTCCTTAAAGAACTAAAAGTTGAACTACCATTTGATCCAGCAATCCCACTACTGGGTATCTACCCAGAGGAAAAGAAGTCATTTTATGAAAAAGATGCATGTTTATAGCAGCACAATTTGCAATTGCAAAAATATGGAACCAGTCCAAATGCCCATGAATGAGTGGATAAAGAAAACTGTGGTATATATATACAATGGAATACTTCTCAGCCATGAAAAGGAGTGAATTAATGGCATTTGCAGCAACCTGGATGGAACTAGAGACTATTATTCCTTTTTTTTTTTTTTTTTTTTTTTTTTTTTTGAGACAGAGTCTTGCTCTGTCACCCAGGCTGGAGTGTAGTGGCACGATCTTGGCTCACTGCAACCTCTGCCTCCCAGGTTCAAGCAATTCTCCTGCCTCAGCCTCCCAATTAGCTGGGATTACAGGCACCCACCACCATGCCCACTAACTTTTGTATTTTTAGTGGAGACGGGGTTTCACCATGTTGGCCAGGCTGGTCTCGAACTCCTGACCTCATGATCCACCCACCTCGGCCTCCCAAAGTGCTGGGATTACAGGCATGAGCCACTGCGCCCAGCCCTGGAGACTATTATTCTAAGTGAAGTAACTCAGGAATGGAAAATCAAACATCGGATGTTGTCACTCTTAAGTGGGAGCTAAGCTATGAGAATGCAAAGGCATAAGAATGATACAATGGACTTTGGGGCCTGGGGTGGGGAAGGAGAGGAATGGGAGTGAGGGATAAAAGACTACAAATTGGGTTCAGTGTATACTGCTCGGATGATGGGTGCTCCAAAAATCTCACAAATCACCACTAAAGAACTTACTCATGTAACCAAATACCCCCATTCCATTCCCCAAAAACCTACAGAAATTAAAATGTTTTTTAAAAAATAATAATTTTTTTAAAAAAGTAAAGTAGCCAGACTAGATACAGATACATAAATAGAGATCTCAAAGGAACTTGAACCAGGCAGTGAGAATATAGGATTGAAGGGTAGGGACAATGGTTACAAGATATCTCACTGTCTGAAAAAGTGACATTTAAGCCACAATATAAATAAGAGAGACTTGGGGAGGGAGGAGCAAAGCTATAAGAGGACAAATGTTGTAAAAAGCTTCTTCAAAAAGGACCAACATATGTAAAGACTCCAAAAGAAGCAGATACATGAAACATCCAGTGAAATAAGGAAGCCAAGAGTGGCAAGAGCAAAGAAAATTCAGAGGGCAATTAAGTCAAAATGGGCCAAGGAATCACAACAGGTTAAATTATTCAGACTCTTTAGATTCCATTAAAGGTGGTGAATTTTATCTTCAAGCAAAGGGAAGTCATGCAAGGGGGTTTTGTTTTTGTTGTTTTGTTTTGTTTTGTTTGAGACAGTCTTGCTCTGTTGCCTAGGCTGGAGTGCAGTGGTGTGATCTCAGCTCACTGCAACCTCTGCCTCCTGGGTTCAAGCAATTTTCATGCCTCAGCCTCACAAGTAGCTGGAATTACAGATTAATACACCACCATCCCCATCTAATTTTTGTATTTTTATTAAACGGGGTTTCTCCAGGTTGGCCAAACTGGTCTCAAATTCCTAGCCTCATGTGATCTGCCCTCTTTGCCCTCCCAAAGTGCTGAGGTTACAGGCGTGAGCCACTGCGCCTGGCCCATGCAAGGGTTTTAAGTACAGGACTGACATGATCAGATTCGTCTTGGACAAAGATCTCTTCTGATTTCAGTGTGAAGAGACCACTTCTGGAGTTAACACAGTAAATTCAGGCAAGAAAAGATGGTGGCCCAGGCAAGATGAATGGGAAGAGAGAGGAGACAAACTCAAACATCTTTAGGGGGTGAAACCACATTATCTCATTTAATCCCCCAATAGCCTTATGGAAAAAAAGGTATTGCCTCTACTTTATTTTTAAAAAAAAAAAAAGGAAGGAAAGAAACCCAGAGAAAAGGAATTAACAGATCATGGTTGCCAGGAAATAATAAGCAGAGCTGCAGTTAAGAGTCAGGTTTCTGGCTTCAGGTCTGAAACTCCACTACAACACAGCTCCCCTCAAATGGCAGCAAATAACACTTCATACAAAATGATTTTTTAAGAATTGACTATGTTTTCAACAAATGAAAAATGTTACAGAACAGAATGATTTTATTCTTAACTGAACGGTATTTTAAATAAACTATAGGGTTTTTTCATTATTTTTCTAAGCACACTGCTCAAAGAGAAAAGGAAAAGGAGAGACCAATTCCACACAAAATGTTAAATGAATATTTGCCTTTACTCTACAAGGCTAAATACCAAATGATTATGGCTACTTCCTCATGTTGAAATGAAACTAGCTAACATATCTATTTAGAATTCAGTAACAAAGACATATTTGATAGCCCTTTAGAAGTTACTACTTTCAGCAGATGCCAACTTTGTACATCTAGAAAATAACTAAAAATCTACTTTGATGAGAGTTATCAAATTTTAAAATTATCTGGGTTATAAAGTGAGTTAATATATATCTCCAAACTCTAACAGCAATGTAGCCTACTAGTTAGTTCTTATGAAGACAAGTATGTCTTAAACAAAGAAGATAAAATTTTCATATAGGAATTGTCTCAAATTATAATTACATTCTTATGGTTAAAGCAATTTTGGATTCTTTAGTGTCTTTAACAAACTAACACTGAAATACAAAACAAAAAGGGCAGGGGCACTGTATACAATTTTACTCCAGCCTCCTTTGTAATTTACTCTTCACTTCTCATTTCTCTACTACAATTCATTGACTCATCATTTATTCACTCACTCATTCATTTGTTCATCAAATATTTTCAAACACCTGTTATATGCAGGATACCATTTGAAGTGCTACAGAACATACACAAATAAACCAGAAATTAGCTCAAAAAGATTGCAACCCCAGGAAAGAATACGACTTTGATATACTTCAATAAGGATAAGAGGAGGTAGAAGACATAAGTACAATAAAACAAGTATAAAGTACTTTAGTATTCAGAAGTAGGAATGCCATTTCTAGCCAGGTGAGTCAGGGGAGTTTTAATGATGGAAAAAAAGCTCATGCTGCTGGACACTGAAGAACAGTCTGTTCTTCAATGATTGTTTCTGATATTTGAATTAACTCCTATGTGGTTCACAGACCAGGAAATAATGTCAATAGAACTTTGAAGTTGACACTCAATTTTTCCCAATATGAATGTTTGAACCTCTAAACAGCAACAGAAAATCAAAGCACATGACTGTATGAAATGCACCATTATCCCATTATTCTCCCTTAACCCTTCGTTAGAGCTATCTTCACCTTTCTACTTACAACTAAAGTTATATTTTATTATGATTGTTACTGGGGTTTGGCTTTTTTCTTCTTTGTTTATTTTCTGTTTGTTTACTTTGTTGTTGATCTGATTATAAAGTTGTATAAATGTTGAGTGACCTAACCCAGACAATTTATTTTTCAAAATCCTCCATTGTTACTTTGTAATGTATTACATTATAACATTAGTGCCTATAATATTTGGGCCTGTGGACATGGAGAGTAGGTGTGAAGAATACTCAGAATGGAGGACATAAGAGAACAAAAATATGAATAGAGAAAAGTTTAGATTATGTCTGCAAAAGATAAGGGGCCTGGATGCAACACATAGTGGATTAAAAAAAGAAGAATTGGATTTTTGGGAACAAAACTGCCAAAGATTTAACTCTATGTACTTGTAGAAGCAGTGAAGGCTTCTGAGCTGGTCAGTGACATGAACAGAAATATGCTTTAAAAAGATACACCCTTAAAGACTTAATATTGTTAAAAAAAAAAAAAAAAAAAAAGATGCTGATTCTCACCAGTGATCTATGCAACATAATCCAGATGAAAATCCCAGCAAGTTTTTTTTTTTTCTTAAGTAACAAGTTATTTTCCACACTTTCTACAAAAATGCAAAAAAACCAAAATAGCAAAACAACCTTGAAAAAAGAGGAATAGATACGGAGGGGTTTCACGAGTGAACTCAAGATACACTATAAATCGACATACAGTAATCAAGACAATGTGGTATTGGCATGAGACTAAACAGATCAGTGGAACAGAATAAAGACTCCAGAAACAAACCCTTGCTCATATGCTCAATTGGTTTTCAACAAAGATGCCAAAGTAATTCAAAGAGGAAAGGAAAGTCTTTTCAATAAATAATGTTGGAGCAATTGGATATCCATTTGGAAAAAAATAAACCTCACATTATATACAAAAATTAATTTGAGATGGATCACAGACATAAACAAAGAACTACACTTACAAAGCTCTCTAAAGAAAACATAAGACAATATCCTGATGACCTGTAATAGACAATGATTTCTTAGGCTGCAGAAAGCAAAAACCTTAAAAGAAAAATGACAAACTAGACCTCTTCAAGTTTCAAAACTTCTGCTCATCAAAAGTCACTGTGAAAAAATGAATAGCCATGCCAAGGACTGGGAGAAAATATTCACACAACAAATTTTCATCAAAGGACTTGTGTCCTTCTATATAAAGAACTAGTATAACAACAACAAAAAAATTTAACTGGGCAAAAGACATGAATATACATCTCACAGAGTGAAGTATAAAAATGGCCAATAAGCCATGAAAAAAAAAATGCTCATCATTAGTTATCAGGGAAATGCTAATTAAAATCACAATGAGCTAGCACCCTACATACATTAGAATATCTAAATTAAAAGACTGACAGTACTAAATGTTGGAGAGGATGTTGAGCAACCAGAACTGTCATATATCACTAGTAGGAATGTAAAATAGTCTAACTACTTTGCAAAAAGTTTTGGCAGTTTCTTCAAAGAATAAATATATAACAACTCTTTAACTCAGCAAATCTCCTCATCATTTAGCCAAGATAAATGAAAACATAAGTCCACAAAAAGATTTACACAGAAGAAGGTATATTCATTGAATGGAACACTACTCAGCAATAGAAAAATAAATAGCCTCTGTTACATGCAAAAACACAGATGGATATTAAAAAATAGTATGTCGAACAAAATAAAACAAAGATTAAAACATACCTACTGTATGATCCCATTTATAAAAAGTTTTAGAATAGGCAACTTAAACCTATTATGAAAAAAAGAATATGAACAGCAGTTACCTGGGTGCAGGCAAGAGGGGATTATTAACAGGGAAAGGACACAAGGAAACTTTCTAGGTGATAGAAATGTTCTGTAACTCGAGAGACATGTGGATGACACAGATATATCCATTTGTCAAAACTGCAGAGTTAAGGTTTGTATCTTTCAATGTATGTAAATTTTACCTTACAAAAAGCCATAAAAAATAAGAGTAGATGGAAATATAAAAAAAGCAAGCACACCAGAAGGTTGATAATTGCTTAAGCTTAGCGCTGTGTGCACAGGAGTTTATTATACTATCCATTTACTTTGTATGCATTTGAACTGGAGGTTTAAAAAAAAATCACAAATAAAATTCATACATGCATACACATATATATTCATATAAGATGACACCACCAACACAGACACCAACCTAGAAAGATGATACATAAAATCTACTCTGACATGACCTAGGCCTGCCTAACATTTTAACTCTACATTTATGCTACAAATGTTCTCTGCCACCCCTATTTAACCCTCTCTTTCATCCTCCCCATTTCTCTTTATCAGTGTGGTAGACTGCAAATATGATCAAAATGGTCTCCTCTACGTATTCACTCTCTGTGTAATGAGACTCTACAGCTCCTTTCATCAAGGGAAATTATGGAGGAATCATTTTATTCCTCCACTCCTTGAATCTGGACTGACTTTGTGGCTTGCTTTGGGTTAAGGGAATGATGAGATCATTCTGAATTAAGGTAAGCTGTAAATCCAATGATGTGTATCCTTGTAAGAGACAGAAAAGACAGAGAAACACAGGGGAGAGAGCCTTGTGAAGACAGAGGCAGAGTCTGCAATGATGAGTCTAACAGCCAAGGAACACCAAGGGTTGCCAGCAGCTAGTAGAGGCTAGGAGAGAGGCATGGAACAGATTCTCCCTGACAGCCTTCAGGGAAAACCAGCCCTGTTGACGCTTTGATTTTGGAGTCTGTCCTCCAGAACAGTGAGAGAATAAATTTCTGTTGTTTTAAGTCACCAATTTTGTTCTAATTTGTTACAGCAGCCCTAGGAAACCAATACACCAGCCAAGAGCAGAAAAATCATCTAAGTCCAGCCCAAAATTAACAACCCATAGAATCATGACCTAAATAAATCGTTGTTGTAAGCTACTACGTTTGTGATGGTTTGTTACACAGTAAAGCTAATTGGCACAATCAATCTAGCAAATACCCACTCCTCTTTTAAAAATTCTCTCTCCCAAAGCCAGTCTTACTACTCTCAGATAAAACACATCACTCCTACCTTTATAACCTCACTATACCCACAAAATAGTTTTTCTATAATAGCATCTATAAAATGTTATTGCATTTTTTTGCATGTGTGTCAACTTTGAACGGGCTGTATGCTCTCTCAAGGCAAAGATTATGTGAGACTGAATTTGTGTATGTCAATGCCAGACAGGATGACATTATCTACATGAAATTTTCCCCAAAATATCCACTCTTTATAAAGTTCATCCTCATCTATAATACTTATTTGTAAGCAAATACAAACACACTACAATATTCCAGATACCAATCAACTAACAAAGAAATGTAGAACTTTTTAAATTGCCCATAATAGTTCAAATGGAACCTCTGAAGTCAATATAAAATATAACCAACTCTATTTACAGTCATGTAATATTCCTTCCCTATTCCTTCTAATCATCAAATAATATGGTAATCCCAAAAGTGGACAATACCAAAAGACTATGCAAGTGATAGCTCTAATCTAGCACTGAGTCTTGAATGTATAAACGCCAAGAAGGCAACTATTCCCAAAGAAAAGGAGAAAGTACATTTTTCTAAAGTGGAAGATTGAGGCAACAAATCCTTCCATAAAGAAAATCTGTAAGAAAAAATAAAGAAAGGAAAGTAGATATTGAAGTCCTTACCTAATGCATAAAAGAAGATATGATTCTGGGCCAGAATTTTCCACTGTATTAACCCCTTCCTGGATCTAAGTCAAGCATTTAGCAAATTACCTGCATATGTTTAGCAAATGTGTGCTGGGGAGCTACTTTTGCTATTTTTAAAAATAATTATGCCTTGTTGGTCCTTTTTTACATAACCATCTCTCAGGAAAAGCTTCGTATCAATATGTTTCCACATACACAGCTCATTCTGAACACAAAAACCCAGGAGCCAGGAAGAATCAAACCTAGAATCTCAGTTTCTTGATTTACACTGAGGTATGTTTTGCTCTCTATGCCATGCTGACTTCTCAAGAGTAGAAACTTTTAAATAATTTTTAAGGGGCAATTTGAGGTTTATGTAAATGGCTTTCAGTTGTTATTGCTATTCACCATTAGCCTCAATAATCGAGAGCTGGATTACTTAATGAAGAGAGACATGGTAATTAAAATGCTCAAGAAAGGGACAAGTAAAATGGAGGTGCCAAGGCCAGCTTTCAAAGATATCAAAGCAGCAAGAATTCTGCACAAAAAGAAGTTGTCACAGAAAACTGCAAAAATTACAGAGGTTATAGAAGGGAGACTGAACAAAATACCTTTTGTAGTAAAGAAATTTTTGTGTATTAAGAACTCAGAGGGAAAGGACACAAGGAAACTAAACTTCCAAAACTACACAGTTAAGGTTTGTATCTTTCAATGTATGTAAATGTTACCTTACAAAAAGCCATAAAAAATAAGAGTAGATGGAAGTATAGAAAAAGCAAGCACACCAGAAGGTTGATATACAGTTCTTTTAAAACTAACTCTTATTAGACTTACTAGAAAGTCAACACAAGACTATTTAATCAAATTATGTTCACAGACTAAACAAGTAAATTGCTAACCAGAAAAAAAGAAAATGATGTAACTTTTAGCCGTGCCTATTTTGTACTCTGGAAGCAAAATATGTTTATAAATATTTGACACAACTTATTTCATTAATGAAAAAATATTTAGCACCTACAATGTTCAGGCACCACATGAGAGGCTAAAGACAAGCAAGTTACACTGGTCATTCCCCTCAAGGAACTTAAAAGTAAAATGAGTAATATAGAGATACATAAGATAAATAAACAAAGGGGAAGACAAAAAAAATCAGACCTTGAGGGAAAAGAATGCTTCCTAGAAGAAATGACTTAAGCAAGAATTCAATAAGGGAAGAAGTAGGGCATTTCAACAAAGTGTTATCCACAAAGCACACAAATACAAACACACACCACAGAGTACAGCACATTTACACAAAAGTATTTTACTAAGGCCAGAACCACTCATTCAAAAAATACATATTGAATACCAATGATGTTTCAAGCATAGTTCTCAGAATTAGACTATAAATGAAGAAATAACCCAAAAATCTCTGTCCTGAAAAAGTTCATTCAAATTTTAGAGGGGTGAGAAAAATAACAAACAAAAGAAATAAATACATAATACATTCAAAGATGACAGGTGCTATGCAGAAAAATTAAGCAGCTAAATTAAGAGTCAAATTGAACCCAGAAAGACAAGTATAATTTGTAAAGGTGTTAAGGCTGGGGAAGTCATTCTGAAAAAGTGGAACAGCACAAGCTTAAGTATTAAAATACGTGTGTTCCTACCAGCCAGAGAAGTCTATTTCTCCCCAAAAGGCTTAAAATGGAAAAGTTTTGATACAAATGAAAGGTGCATAAAGCCTTTGAATGTCTGGCAAGATGTTGTATGCTTTACCCCACTACCAATGAGAAGCTATTGAAAGATTCCAGTGGAGGAAAATCAACATTTTTTCTCAGTCCTCCTCAATATCTACACAGCATTTGAAAATATTAATCACACTCCTCCCATTCACTCATTCAATAAGCATTCACTATGCAGCTACATGATATTGTGTTAAAAACAATATTTTTAATGCAACACTATTACATGTCATTATGTCATAAAGGTTACAGAAGTATACTCATTTCCAGTCACTAAGGAAGACAGATGCCTATATCCCACTCTAGCTAACACAAGGCACTATATGCTAAATAATATCATGGATGCACAAAATTCAGTCATAACACAGAAAAGAACACTATAAAATGTTAATCTTGTGAAACCAAGAAAGGCTTCATGGAGGATCTGAAAAACAAGTAGAATGCAATTAAAAAAAAAGGTGGACAGAAAAAAGGTATCTCAGGTGGAGGAGCAGCAGGTACACAGGTTTAAAGGTACACAATTGAATGTCATTGCAAGTGCAGTATGGCTAAAGCATTGGCAAGAAACCTTGTATTACAAAATGCAAATGTTTCTTGGATGAACTATTTTCTTTCAAAATTAAAATCACTTTTAATATGCCACATGGGGGAAAGTAGATTTCTTACAATTTAGATTAATATTCCATTGCACAGAAAAAGGTCAATCAGAAGAAAATGATAGCTACTGTTTTTATTTTTATGCCACTGAAAGGGTAATATATAGTTTTTTGGTTTTTTTGTTTGTTTGTTTGTTTGAGATGTAGTCTCACTCTGTTGCCCAGGTTGGAGTGCAGTGGCATGATCTCGGCTCACTGCAACATCTGCCTCTCAGGTTCCAGTGATTCTCTTGCCTCAGCCTCCCAATAGCTGGTACTACAGGCGCGTGCCACCACGTCCAGCTAATTTTTGTATTTTCAGTAGAGACAGGGTTTTGCCATGTTGGCCAGGTTGGTCTTGAACTCCTGACCTCAAGTGATCCACCTCCCTCGGAATACGTAGACATTTTTGAGGAGAAAAAGCAAGGCAGCTTCCTAACAGTAAGCAAGGTGGGTATATGATAAGAATATACAGAGTGAGAGATAAGTCACAAATGCAAATGGGTCAAGCTAGGACAGGTCTCAAATGCTGTGAGTACCCAGTCTCTTTAAAGCAAGAGAGTAAAAAAGGTAGTGACACAATTAGATAATATTTTAGAAATGCAGCCTTCTGTAAAATGCAACTCTGATCATTCCCTTGATCAGAAACCTCCAATGGTTTCCCGTTTAGAAATCAAAACCCTTAAAACAGACCTCTGGATCACCTTAGCAGCCTCCTCTCATCAACCACCTCCCATCCCCTACCCCAAGTCCTCTACCACTCTGGCCCTCTTCCACTTATCTGAAGTGGTCATCTTCCATGCCCCTTTGGCACCTGGTACGCTCTTCCTCACCTCTTCTTAGAAAGGATCTTGGTTTGGTTCAGGTCTACTTAGCCGTTGGATTTCAATATGTCAGAAAAATTTCCCCTCACTTCATATTCTAGGCCAGGTCCCCTGTTATACACTCCCAAAATGCCAGGTACTATTCCTTCACAGTATTTCTCACTGTTGGAATGATATGTTTATTTGAGCAATTATATATTTAATCGTGGTGTCTCCCACTACAAGATCCATGAATTCAATGACCATGACTGCTTTGCTCATGAATATATCCCCAGAATCTAGCACAGTGGCTGGCATAGAGAAGAAGGTTAAATAAGCACTTGCTGAATTAATTAAATGCAAAAAGCCAAATTAAGTCTTTCTTGTGGAGACTGCCCCATGTATCACAGGATGTTTAGCAGCATTCCTGGCCTCTACCAATAAATGCCAATAACAACACTTCCTGCTCCGGTTATGACATTCAAAAATGTCCCCAGGCATTGCCAAATGTCCCCTGGGGTAGGGAATTGCTCCCAGTTGGGAACCAGGGAGCTAGTATAGCTATATATCCTGGTTGTACAAGGCAGTCCCTTTTAATGCCTGTTATCCTGGTAAAATTATTAACAGAATCCCCTTTTACTCTCAGAAATATCCCAATTTGGATGAGTATTATATTGTCATCCTATCCATGGCTCATCTGGATGTGTCTTTATGAGGGCTCTTGCCCAGAATGAGTGAATTGTTATATACATAATGACCATGGTTTCACTTCCCACAAAGCAGAAATTATAACATTTCCGACAAATGTGTGTGTTTTTTATTAAATCTATATAGTAGGCTTTGGAATTAGTAGAAATAGTGTAATGACAATGAACAGAAGAAATATGACAAAGTTAGAATAAATAATACTACATGATGATTAAATGTAGAAAAACAGTAACAGAAAGAAGTCAAAAATGATTCCTAAGTGTTAGCCTGGGAAAGTTGGGTATGAAGCCATTTATCAAGATTAGACACACTGTAGGAGGAGGTCCGAATTTTGTTGGGTGATTGAGGAGGCAAGGCAAGCAAGCTTGGATTTTGAGACAGCTCCTCAACACTAAGGTGATACCTAGCAGACACTAGGAAGTACAGGTCTTACAGACACATAGATATTTGTTGTGATAATTGCCACTTCTTTGGCTCCAATGCCACTGGACTTCTCTCTCTTGCTTCTCTACCTTCTCTGGTTTCCTTTAAGGGCTCTTCGTCTTACCTCCTAATTATGAGAATCCCTAAATATTCTACTCATACCTTTCTGCTTCCCATGCTCCACTAACTCTCTGAGAATTCAATGCTATATTAGCTACTAATTCTGTGCTGACAGGTGCCAACCTAACCTCTTGTCTGTAACCTCCAATACCACATGGCTTGATCCTTCTAAGTATTTCCACTTGAATTGTATTAACTTACATGAGTATGAGTATTTTCAGTTTAAAAGGGACTTTCATATATACTTATTTCCATCTATGTACCTCTGTCACCATACATTCAACAGGCTGGAAACCAAGCTTTTCTTTCTCAAAAACCTGGTCCCTTTTCCTATCTTCTTATTTCTTACAATATCATTATAATTAACCTATTACCTATGTTCCAAAGAATAACAATAATTCTTTCTCTGCTTCAGGCGCCTATATAAAAAGTCACCAAATCAATTAACTTACTTGCTTCTGAGTTTCCTCATTTCTAAAATGAAACAGTTAAATTACTTCTAGCTCAAATGTATTATAATTTGAAGTCTTGGAAATCTTGGGTTCATTCACCAGTCAAACATGTTATAATTTGAAGTCTTAGAAATCTTGGGTCCATTCATCACTCAAATGTGTTATAATTTGAAGAGTTGGAAATCCTGGGTTCATTCACCACTACCTGAGTCTAGGCTAGTGATTCTCAATCCTATTGCATATTAGAATCACCTAAGAATTTTCTTTTAAATACTTCTGTGTAATCCTCCTGCGATCCAGGCATCAGTTTTATTTAAAGACCCCCTACTCCAGTGATTCTAATGTCATCAAGACTGAGAACCATAGATCTAAGCCCTCATTATTGTCACCTACATTTTGCAGATGAAGAAACTCAGGCTCAGAGAAGTGACAGATTGGCTCAAAATTTCATAACTAATAAATGAAACAAGTTCACTCTGATTCCAAAGTCCATATTCTTTCCGTGTGCCAAAAAGCAACTGGTACTAAAAAATACAATCTATACCAATTGGTGTAATGTTTGTTTTTACATTGCTTTAAAAATGCTTCATTTTCCTCCATATGTGTATAGCTAGTGGCTCCTAAGAGGCTATAAGTAAGAGGTAGAGTCTTCTCATTTGCCCCATAGAAGCTATGTCAGGATTGAGGAACAGTAAGTACAAAGTCTATTTTTAAAACACTGCTCATAAAGTACTGATGTGGGTTTGCATTTTCAAAATTCCAAGGAGAGATCTATTCATCTCTTGAAAACTGCCACAATCATTTAGGTATGCTGTCAACTGACTGAGATGGAGAATCATTATGGTACAAAGTTCAGGAGGGAAATACAAATCCTAGATACAGAACTGTGATGGATAGTGCTTTCCTATACCTCTATAAACACAAGCTGCCAAACATCAGACCTTTAGTGAATAACCAGATCTTCTGAATAGACACTTTAACAATGATAACATATTAGCACAATCCAGTAAAAACAATGAATTTCAGAAACTCTGTAATTTCTACTTTCTCATCTACTTCACTCCTACATGAAAGTTTAGGCTAATCTTGATAAATCAACTTTTTTCTATATTTGCTTTCATACCCTTTGGGCAGTCTATCCCTTAATTCTGGCCGTACTTTGTTCTCTAAAGACAGGTGGGATCTGGGATGGGCTGTGTCCTCCAAATCCAGTCCTTCCTAACATGATTCTACATTTCTCAGCAGATGCTGCAGACCCTTTATTGCTATGCTTCCTACTAATGATGTATTAATGACGCATACAGTCAGCTAGCTGCCTGAGTCTCTGAGAATATCAAACTAACAACATCCTGCTTACCTGCCTTTTACCAGTCAGAAGATGACATTTATTCATTTGCACAATGAAATCCAAATCCCAGCCCCACTATACACATACACACCAATGAGCATGTGTCACTTCACTCCCATCTGGTTTTTGACTTAGGCCACTTTGGAGACGTGCTAACAATACCTAGCAACTGGTTTGTGTTAGAACTGCACTTTTGGAGAGATAAAGTGACAATATTTCAATAAATGACTATCAGGTCCTACAGGTGAGGAATTAATTAGTAACAAATACCATCAGCCCTCTATATTCATAGGTTCTACATCCATGAATTCAACCAACCATGGATCAAAAACACTAAAAAAAAAAAAATATGGTTGCATCTGCACTGAACACACAAAGACTTTTTTCTTGTCATTATGCCCTGAACAATACAGTATAGCAACAATTTACAGAGCATTTACATTGCATTCAATTTTATAAATAATCTAGAGATATCATAAATAATACAGAAAGATGTACGTAGGTTATAAGCAAATACTATGCCATTTTATATAAGAGACTTGAGTATTCATAGGTTTTGGATCTGCAGGAATTCCTGTATCCAATCTCCCACAAATACTAAGGGATGAGTGTTTACAAAAAAAAAAAAAAAAAAAATGCAATAGTTAAGGCAAAGATTATACTTCTAAACTGGACAAGCCAATTCTGTAAACACATGTCACTGCTAATAAGAAATTTTTTTGAAATTCTAAATGGTTTATGATAAACCATCAATAATAACAGATCACAACAAACACATGCTCTCCAAAATGAGAAAGAAGAATTGGCCTTCTTTATGATTACTAATTACTGCTGCTACCACTATTACAACAGGCTGAAAAGTCCCTTTGGGTTCAAATGACTTCAGAATGTTGCTAACATTTAACATCCAATAAACACAGACTGCAAGTAGGAAAAATATATATTATTTTTATTACTGTATATAAACAACTAAGTGATACTTTAAAGGCAAATATAGGTTACAAATTGAAAATTGAAAAGCATGCTATATTGCATTTACCAGTACATTGTTTGTCATTCAAATTGCTTTGTGTTCTTGCTTTTAAGAATTTTGAGGTTTAAGACAAAAGTATTGCATTTAATAGCTTTGAGGAGATTCCTCACAAGTACTGCATACATACAATGTTCCTGCGAATATCCTTATTTCATTTAAGAGACTGCTTATAGAATTTATTATTTCAATTACTTGCCAAGATATTTTATTCTGTGCTATTTCTAACACATATCATGCTAGAGTCATAGGGATACTAAATTTAAAGGGGCATTTCTATGCTTAAAATATGAAACAAATTATTCTGGTATCTAAAATAACCTAACTGCAAAAGCAACTCCTACACACATGTGGTAATAATTTTCAAAAAGCTATCTTTTATTGGATTCTAGGTAATAACAATAGCATATGCTTTTTGTACATCTACTCTTACAAAACAAATTTTTCACAACATAACTTTTCAAGAAACCAAAATGCTTCAGATACTTTCCATCATATAATATCAATTCACTAACTCAAATATCTGGCTTACAGGACTTAATAAAACATTTGTTCAGATTATTATCAAAAGAAAAGCCGTTCATCATTTGCATTCCAAAACAATTTAGTGATTGTAGAAGGCTCATATTTTAAATCATAAAGTTTCATATTTTCCATTTTCTACATGTTCTTGTACTGAGTAACAGGACTGACTATGAGAGACTTCACTGATGCTAACATAAAATGAATTTCGTACATGGAAGGAAAAAACCTTCAGTAACATGATGGCCTTCATTATAGATTGGCATTCATTTGGATAAAATAATTTATCTTTTACAACAACAATCTACCATTTTCATGATCCTTTGTGTAATGTGTCTGAATTAACATAATGCTTTCCATTTAAAGAAAAATGATTTGTACTTTTAAAATGTATTATCTCATCATAAAACAAGAGAAAAGACAATGTTAACAAGTCTATACTACAATAAGCATACGATTCCTAAAAATTACATTCTTTCCTGATGTTTTAAATAAAGGAGGAAGAGGAGAGGATGTACATTTTCCTTCACTCCTCCTACTTTCTTGGCACAGAAGAGGGAAAGAGGGAACCATGTTAGATTCCTTGGACCTTTCCTGACTCACTTCCTGCTCTTTTATCATTATTCTGTTAAGAAGAATATGTAAAAGCATATGTATGTGAAGGAATACATACATATACAAAAAGAATAGGTATAAGGAAGAATATGTAAAAGTACCTAAAAGAGGAACCTGTTACTTTATATTAACTAACTCTCATTACCTACTGCTTTATTTTAATCTTTTTTCCTTTTAAAAAATAAAAACTTGTCCAAGAACAGTGGCTCATGCATGTAATCCCAACATTTTGGGAGGTCAAGGTCAAGGCAGGTGGATCACTTCAGCCCAGGAGTTCAAGACCAGATTGGCCAACAAGTGAAATGCCATCTCAACATAAAATACACAAATTAGCCTGGCGTGGTGGCACACACCTGTGGTCCCAGATACTTAGGAGGCTGAGGTGGGAGGATAACCTAAACCTGGAAGGTCATGGCTGCAGTGACCCAGGATCACGCCACTGCACTCCAGCCTGGGTGAGAGAGTAAGACACTACCTTACAAAAAAAAAAAAAAAAAACTCCCACCTCTTTGATTCTCTTAAAACAAGTGCTTCAGAAAGAAATAAGTTCTGAATGAATTCATAATCTTAAGCCTATCAGAATAAAACTGCTGAAAATCAAAGAGAGAAAAACCTTGAAGGTAGCCAGATAACACTGCATGTAAATGAACAAAGCTCTCCAATCCAATGACAAAGAGTGGCTGAACAGATTAAAAAAAAAAAAGATAGGATCCAATGATCTCTTGCCTACAAGAAACAGATTTCATCTGTAAAGAAAGATATAGACTGAAAATAAAAGAATGGAAAAAGATATTCTACGCCAATGAAAACCAAAACAGAGCAGGAGTAGCTACACTTACATCCGTCAAAATAGATTTCAAGACAAAACTATAAGAAAAGACAAATAAGGTTGCTATATAATGATAAAGAGATCAATTCAACAAGACAATATAACAATTGTAAATATATATACACAACACTGAAGCACCCAGATATATAAAACAAATATTATTAGAGCTAAAGGGAGACATAGGCCCAATAATATTAATAGCTGGAGACTTCAACACACCACTTTCAGCACTGGACAGATCTTCCAAACAGAAAATTAACAAAGAAACATCAGACTTAATCAACACTATACACCAAAAGGGTGTAATAGATATTTACAGAACATTTCATCCAAAGACTGCCACACATTCTTTTCCTCAGCACATACATCATTCACAAGGATGTACCATATGTTAATTCACAAAACAAGTCTTAAAACATTCAAAAAATTGAAATAATATCAGGCATCTTCTCTGACCACAATGGAATAAAACTAGAAATCAACAAAAAGAGAAATTTTGTAAAGTATACAAACACATGGAAACTAAACAATATGCTCCTGAATGAAGAGGGGGTCAATGAAGAAGTTAAGAAAGAAACTGAAAAGTTCTTGAAACAAATGATAATGAAAACACAACATACAAAAATCTATGAGACACAGCAAAAACAAACACAAAGCAAAAACAAAAACAAAATTCCCTCCAGAATTTTATCCCTGTAAGTGCCTACATCTAAAAAGTAGAAAAATATCAAATAAACATCACAATGCATTTTAAAGAACTACAAAAGCAAGAGCAAACCAAACCCAAAATTATTACAAGAAAGGAAATAGTAAACATCACAGCAAAAATAAATGACACTAAAATGAAGAACACAACATAAAAGGTTAGCCAAATGAAAAGTTGGTTTTTTGAAAAGATAAACAAAATTGGCAAATCCTTAGCCAAAGTAAGAAAAAAAGACAGAAGACCCAAATAAACAAAATAAGATATAAAAAGGGAGACATTACAACCAATGATACATAAATTAAAAGGATTAGAGGCTACTATGAGCAACATATGCCAATAAATAGAAAATCTAGAAGAAATGAATAAATTCCTAGACACATGCCACCTATCAAGATTGAACCACGAGGAAATCCAAAACCTAAGCATATCAGTATCAAGTAACAAGATGAAAGCTGTAATAAAAAGTTTTCTAGTAAACAAATGCCTGGGACACAATGACTTTACTGCTGATTCTACCAAATATTTAAGGAAGTAATAACAGTCCCACTCAAAGTATTCTGAAAAATAGAGGAGGAAGGAATACTTCCAAACTCTTTCTACAAGTCCAGTACTAATCTGATACCCAAACCAACAAAGGTACATAAAAAAAAAAAAAGAAAACTGAAGGCTAGTATCCCTTATGAATATTGTCACAAATATTCTCAACAAAATACTAGCAAACTGAATTCAAAAACACATTAAAAAGATCATTCATTAGGACCAAGTGGGATTTATCCTAGGGATGCAGGGATGCTTCAACATATGCAAAATGATCAATATGATATATCAAATCAACAGAATGAAGGACAAAACCCATATGATCATTTCAATTGATACTAAAAAAGCATTTGAGAAAATTCAACATCCTCTCATGACAAAAATCCTCAAAAAACTGGGTACAGAAAGAACACACCTCAACACAATAAAAGCCATATATGACAGACCCATAGTTAGTTTCATACTGAATGGGGAAAAATTGACTTCTAAGGTCTGGAGCATAGCAAGGATGCCCACTTTCACCACTGTTATTCAACATATTACTGAAAGTCCTATCTAGATCAATTGGACTAGAGAAAAAAATAAAGGGCATTCAAATTGGAAAGGACAAAGTGAAATTATCCTTATTGGCAGACAATAAGATCTTATATTTAGAAAAACCTGAAGACTTCAGCAAAAAACTTAGAACTGATAAACAAATCCAGTAAAGGTGCAGAATACAAAATCAACATACAAAAATCAGTAGCATTTCTATATGCCAACAGTGAACAATCTGAAAAATGAATCAAGAAAGCTATTCCATTTACAGTAGCTATGAAGAAAATCAAATACCTAGGAAATAACCAAAGAAGTGAAAAATCTCTACAATGAAAACTAGAAAACATTGATGCAAGAAATTTAAGAGAAAAAAATGGAAAAATGTTCCATGTTCATGGATTGGAAGAATCAATACTGTTAAAATGTCCATACTACCCAAAGCAATCTAGACATTCAATGATATTCCTACCAAAATACCAATGACATTCTTCACAGAAGTAGGAAAAAAAAAAATCATACAATTTATATGGAACCTCAAAAGACCCAGAATAGCCAAAGCTATCCTGAGCAAGAAGAACAAAACTGAAAGAATCACATTACCTGACCACAGAGCTACAGTAATTAATACAGCAATGGTACTGGCATAAAAACAGACACATAGACCAATGGAACAGAAGAGAAAACCCAGAAACAAATCCAAACATCTATAGTGAACTAATTTTTGATAAAGGTGTCAAGAACATACATTGAGGAAAGGACAGTTTCTTCAATAAATAATGCTGAGAAACCTAGATATCCATATACAAAAATCAAATCAAAAGGGATTAAAGACTGAAATCTTATATCTCAAACTATGAAACTACTACAAGAAAACACTGGGGAAAATCTTCAGGATATTAGACTGCTCAAAGATTTCTTGAGTAATACCCCACAAACACAGGAAACAAAAACAGAAATAGACAAATGGGACCACACCAAGTTACAAAGTTTCTGCACAGTGAAGGAAACAATCAACCAAGTAGAGACAACCCACAGAATGGGAGAAAATATGTGCAGACTGTCCTTCTGACAAGGGATTAAAATCTGAATATATAAGGAGCTCAAACAACTCTATAGGAAAAAAATCTAATAATACAACTAAAAACAGGCAAAAGATCTGAATAGGAATTTCTCAAAAGAAGACATACAAATGGCAAGCAAGCATATGACAAGGTCACTGATATGAGAACATCACTGATCATCAGAGAAATGCAAATCAAAACTACAACGAGATATAATCTGACCTCAGATAAAATGACTTTTATCTAAAAGTCAGGAAATAACAAAAGCTGACGAGAATGTGGAGAAAAGGGAACCCTCCTACATTGTTGGTGGAAATGTAAATTAGTACAACCACTATGGAGAGCAGTTTGGAGTTCCTCAAAAAACTAAAAATAGAGCTACCATATGATCCAGTAATCCCACTCCCTGTTATATACCCAAAAGAAAGGAAATCAATAGATCGAGGAGATCTCTCCACTCCCATGTTTATTGCAGCACTATTCACAATAGTCAAGGTTTGGAAGCAAACTAAGTGTCCATCAACAGAAAAGCGGATAAAGAAAATGTGGTACATATACACAATAGAATATTATGATTATTCAGCCATATAAAAGAAATGGAGATCCTGCCATTTGTAACAACATGAATGGAACTTAAGGTTATTATGTTAATGAAATAAGCCAGGCACAGAAAGACAAAGTTTGCATGTTCTCACTTATTTGTGGGAGCTAAAAATTAAAATAATTGAACTCACGGAGAGCACAAGGATGGTGACCAGAGGCTGGGAATGGTATTTGGAGGTTGGGAGGAAATGCGGATGGTTAATTGTATTTAAAAAATAGAAAGAATGACCAAGATTTATATTTTCTGGCACACAGGGAAGACTATATTCAAAACTAATTTAATCATATATTTAAAAATAATTAAGAGTATACTTGTATTGTTTGTAACACAATCAATAAATGCTTGAGGTGATGGATACCCCATTCACCCTAATGTAGATATACCACTTACCCTGATTCAAACATGCATTGCATGCCTGTATTAAAATAGGTCATATAATCCATTTATGTGTGTGTATATATATGTGTGTGTATATACACACACACACACACACACACACACATATTGTAAACCCACAAAAATAAAAGTAAATATAGTAGCCAGAAAAGGACAGGTACCTTCAAAGAAGTAATAATTATAGTAACATAGCTAACTTCTCAATAATATCTACAGAAGCCAGATGGACCAATGGATTGATATCTTCAAAGTGCTGAAAGAAAATAACTGCTAATCCAAAATTCTATACCCAGCAAAAATATCCTTCAAAAAATAAACAAATTTTTTAAATGCCTTCAGGCCAAGAAAAACTGACAGATTTACTTAACAGTAGACCCATACTAAAAGAAACAGTAAAGAGCATTTTTTAGGCAGAGGGAAAAATAATCTCAGATAGCAGCTTGAAGATTTAGAAGGAAGAACATTAAGGGGGAAGGTTAAAATATGAATATATCTAAATGTTATTAAGTGTCCAGAATTCATTACTATTTCATGAATCCTTCTTATATCCACATAGAAAAGGGACAGTATTGATATTGCTATTCCTATTTTAAAGAAGAAAAAAAAAAAAACAAGGAAAGGCATATCCAAAGTTAATTTTTCCAAAATCCCAATTATAACACTGGCGCAAGGAAAGAGTCTTGGTCTACATTCCCCCTATCATAATTAAGAAAACAAAATAAAAATTAAAATAAAAAAAGAAATGGTTCAAATAATTAGAGACAGAAATACAAAATCCTGGCTCACTGATGCTTTGACATTGAGAAAGTATTTTCTCAGTACAGCATCTGTGAACTGGATATTTTCTGTTTGCCCTGCAAACTTCCCATCTGTTTCCAATCTGCTCTGTGCCAGAAGCTGACCACTGCATCCAAAGATCCTTTCCCTCTGGCTTCCAGTTGAGTTTGGCCAATGAGAATCACTGGCAAGAGACTTGAGAGAGGGAGGAAAGTGGGGTCAGAGTATTAATTTCCTCAGCTCTCTCCCTGCTGAGTCTCCAGGGTTGATTGTGCCCATCAATTTAAGGCAACAGCTCCTATCAGATGGCCCTCTCTTATAGCTACACTACTCTCTGCAGGATCCAATAACAAATCCCTTCTCTGGCCCTTTCAGAGAGAGGAACGGTAATAGTTCCCATTGTTGTTAGTGCCAAGATGCTTCACCATTCCTTGTTAGTGTCTCTTTGTCCATTTCTACTCTCTCAATTACCCCATTTGAGTGAACGTCTATTTGCTGCCAAGACTCTGTTTGCCAATATATAGCATTGAAGATGGTAAAAACAGAATAGGGAATAAGAACCCCAACACTTAAGTCAAAAACAACTAGAATAGGATCCCTGCTCCAAAACTGGCTTTGTAAAAGTTTGCTAACATCTCTAAGCCTCTCTTATCTCATCTGTAAAATAAAAAAATAATAGTAGTACCTGCTTCAAAAATTATTGTTTGGTGTGAATTAATAAGGACTTAGCCCAGTGCCTGATTGATACAAAGCATAGGCTTAATAAATATTAAACTAGTATTATAAATTTAATATTTAGTAAATATTAAATTACTAAATTATTAATATTATTAAATTATAATAATATTGACTAATACTATTACATTATAATAATATTGACTAATATTATTAAATTATAATAATATTGACTAATATTATTAAATTATAATAATATTACTATTTACTTCACAGGTATGATATAAAATTGACTACCACATGACTAATTAAGGAGTAAATATATAAATCCCACTCCAGCTTTTAATTCTGACTGCTATTTAATAGATCAAGTTTCACACCAGAAAACCATGTCTAAAAGCAAACTATGCCTTTTAAAATACTCTAGTTTGCCTACCACAAGATTAAGATGCAACCAGTATGTATAATTTGTCAATGTAAATAAGCATTTGTACATTTTGGAAGAGAACATTATCATAATAAGTAGTTCTGCTCTACTTCAACATTACTGGAAAAAACAGTGGCATAAATTAGCTCAATCTTATTTCAGCTGGCTTAGGGCTAAAGAAAATTATAATTGGGTCAAGTCAAAGCAAATCATTTCAGCACATCATATACAACTTCCCTGAACTCCCTAAAAAAGTATATATTAGATAGAAATTGAATATATAATTGTGATCAGAAATGTTCAAAAATAGTAAGAGTAATTTGAAGACTAAAAACAAGAACAAATGAAAGAGAAGACAGATCATCAAAATACAGTACCCATCCTTCAATTTTAATGTTATGACTGAAAGTCTTAGTATGCATGCAGTTGTGAATAAAAAGACCAAACACAGCCAGCAATGCTGAAGCATGATAGCTAGATTGGTCGCATGTCCTTTGGAAAACAACTGCAGCTGCTGCCCACAGGGTCTGCATAATAACAATATACTTGGCAGCACTAAACAGATAACCATCTTCCAAATTTTCTCTAAGTGAAAAACAGTTATCAACAACAATAAAAGACTTCTGACTGCTATTTTAACCATGAACTGAAATATTTTCTCCCAGGTTGGCTGTGGTACTGATTCAACAGATGGAAAAAGAAAAGTATGACTTGTTCCTTTATACTGCATCAAGGTACCAGCAGTTCAGCCTGGCCTCCATGTGGACTACAGTTCAAGTCCTTGATCTTAGAGGCCATAACTAGCTGCCTTCCTGAATCAAATCCCTCTAAGAAACACCATTCCCAGCTCCCTCTGATTTAACTGTTTGAACTTGATGCGATCCAGCAAGCAAAGGAAGCTAAAACAGAACTCTGCACACATGGGCACTAAATGATGTTTCTAAGTGGCCCATTACATAATATTCACCAGGAAATACCTAACTCCTTGCCTAGCTTTGCTATCTTGGGCCCAGTCTTTCAAAGAGAGGTATCATTCAGAAACAACTATCATTCTTCAAGGAATTTAATTCAATAACTGTATTTATAGGTTCTCTAAGTAAAATAATTGTTAAAAGTGGGCATATTGGTAAATGTGCCAAAACTAACAGTAATGTTAGCTACAACATATATAATGTCATGTGCCAGGCATTCCAATAAAAAGTTAACTTATACAACCTCCAAAATAACCCCACGAAGCAGATACTATTATTAAACCCATTTTACAGAAAAGCAGGGAGGCACTGAGGCACAGAGAACTTAAATAGCTTGCCCAAGGTCACAGAGCTAATGAGTAAGTTAATCAGCCGTGATCAGAGTCTTCTGTTTTAACCTTTATAATACCCTAACACTAAAATATAGCTTCTAAAAATATTCCTATGTGTCAATGTTGAACCTGGCAAATAAAATAAAATAAAATAAGATAAGATAAGATAAGATAAAATAAAATAAAATAAAATAAAATAAAATAAAATAAAATAAAATAAAATAAAATAAAATAAAATAAATATTCCTGAACCATGACATTACTGAACTAAGAACTATAGCTCCCATCTCTCCTTTCTCTTCTATTTATCCTCAAATTAACAATTCAAAGTCTACATTTACCAACAAATAAGAGAACTGAGCATATCTCTCCTAAAAAAGAAAAGGCTGTAATAAAATTTCTACTAAATGAAATTTTGAAAGGTTCACTACGGTAAAACCATAGAGGACTGAAAAACTGTCTTTGATAACTATTTATAAGGTACTATAATTATCCAAGAAGTTTTCAAAAAGATGATGGCATTTGTGTTTACCAAAGTTAAATCTGTACTATGCTCTATTTTTAAAGTGAAGCATCCTTTCATGATTCTGAATGTATTATTTACCAGCCTAACTCATAAGTATTATGAAATGCCTGCTTTTGGCTTTTTCTGTTCCTACATAAAATATAATCAACAAACTTTCAGGAGCCCACTGCACTGGTAATATTGTGAGATTCATCTTTTTTTGCCCACTCCACAAAAAAGGTGGGAAGTAGGTGCCTAAAAGAAAGAATTTATTCCTTCTTGCTTCTCTGTTTCTTGACTCTTCTACTGCTTCCAGATTAATGTATATGATGCCAGAATTACCAAACTATAATAGGCAAAGCACATCTACCAGTTTTAGATTCTAAAATCTATAAACCAAGTCACCCACCACTAAAGACTGATCAATAAGTACAATTTCTTAGAGAAATGCTTCCTTATATTCTTTAGTCACAGAAACTTATTTTGTTCTTTAGAGTACATGCCACACGATATGTTCCATAGCAATGGTTTACAGTTTTATATATTAGAACAGTGGTATTCATTAAATAGATTTTCACTCTAAAACAAATCTGATGCCCACTCAGGAAGGTAAGTTCATAGGAAAAAACATGCAGAGAAAAATCAACCATATGAGATATCCACTAAATTCTGAAATAATTCACAACAGGTCATCTCCTGGAATCATACGTTATTCATTTCTACATGTTCTTTTACTCTGGCTTGTTTTCTAAGGCTTACATCCCAGAAAATCAGAATGTTTTCCCTTTCATGTCAACAATGACTCTTTTAAACATCTTTTCTATATCAGAGAGAAATATATTTCCACTGAAATTTTATTTTATACGCTGCAACTTTTGAAGATAACCAGGCACAGAAAGACAAAAACTTTCCTTTGAAGAGTAAATGTTACTGGCACCTAAACCTTTTCTTTTTCTATTGTTTGTAACAAAAGTACTGAGTCCTAAGATTCAAGATACAATATTGAATTCTATTTGGTTTCCTATCCTGAACAAACCACAGTTGGAGGCGCCAAATTAATTCTGAACAAATTTGCTTCAGGGCACCTACAGGGGACATGGGCCTTTAATCTTCACAAACCCAAGAGTGTTTATTTGCCTCTGTTAGAAAGAAACACAGGTCTGGGAAGTCAAAGGTTGGTCAGTAGAAGAGAAAAATGGGGTAGAATCTCTCAAGATGACAGAAGAAAGTAATGAACCCTACAAGTGTTTTCCCTGGCTAGCTGAGAGAACTGCCAAGTTTGGGTCAGAGGTCTCATTTAACCAGGAGTTCCATATTGCTCTTTTCGGTTACAACAATCTCAATAAAGCAGGTGATTATTCCTTGACTTAAAAGAACTTCCAAATTACAAACTCAAAATGAAGTTATCATTGCCAAATAATGCAATTTGTGAATATAAAATAATGGTGTTAAAACAATTGGGTGTCAAAATTGTTTACACTTTCCATAAAACTTTATCAAAATACGATCAAACGTCATCAATTAAATTCTGATTACTTTACACATACAGTATGTGACATTTTCCACAGATTTATAACTTAAAAGTACTAACTGATTCCAAGATATGTTCAGAAAATAACTATCAGGAGTCTCTAATGGAGAATTCTAGAGATACTTCTTAAGCAATAGTACATCAGTTTAAGTAGTCTATTTTGGGTTTTTTAAGCTACTTAAAATCTTTTTCTACCCATTTTAAAGTGTGTTGAATTTATGGATGAATTAAAATGTATTTCAATGTATAAGTAGGTTGAATTTTTACATGGTTGTTTAATTCTGTGATTAATAGGCCATTGAAAAATTAGTTTGTAAACTGTTGGGATTTTTCTTACTCAAGTTATGTGGAAGGTTCTGGATATCCTCACCCATTTTATATATTCCTACATTTTATTTTTATGTGGAAATTTTCTCTTTTTGGTATAAAAAAGTGTATTATCTTTTCTTTGCAAATAAAGAGTTGGCGTCAATTTGCAACTAAAAAAAATTCACCAATGACCAAAAATTCCAATTACAATATTTTCTGGACTATTTTGTTAATAGTCTGGATCAAACAGATGTCAGTATAGCAATTCAATCACACTGCAATATATAAATTTTTCTTGATTTACCTGCCTACTATAACCGTATCTTAAGTTCTCACATCTTACTTCAATGTCAGTGTTTCTAAATTGGGAAGTTGTTTTATTCCAGTATAATCTGGAACTGTGTTTTTTTGAAAACCACAAACTAAAATAATAATAGACCACTTTTTTAACTTACATGCAAGATAGAAAAAAATTCTGCAGAAATTTTAAAAGATGGGGGGAAATGGGATGAATTAGGAGTGAAAAAAGTTCAAAATTTAAGCATCACAAAAAAATCTGGTTTCTTTTAAAAAAATTTCTTAATTTTGCCTACTTTATCATTTTTCAAATAATTGAAACTTTACATAGTCTGTAGTCTTTGAAGTTTAATTTTTAAAATGCTGTTCAGTAATTTCTCATTTCCAATTTAAAATTAAGTACCAAAAGTTGTGTATAAATGCCATTAAGAAAATGACACAGGAGAAAAATATCAGGAAATCCTCCACTATAATTTAAGAATTTTACTCTTAAACCTCAATGGCAATTAATATCCCTTTTTCTCTAATATTATGAATAAGTAGAATATGTATGCTTGCCTTAATGGTAAAAATCTGTAAAATTATGTAATGTCTCTGTATATCCTTTAGTCTAGAACCATATTTTAAATGTTCAATATGCCCATTCTAACTGAATGGGTACTAACTGAAGAAAAAGCTCCTAAATAAAATGCCTAAATAAAAGATCGTACTGATCTCATTATAACAGTAAACCTATTAAGTTACTTCCAACTACAGCAAGTTTACTTAGGAGAGAAGAGACTATTTGAAAAAGCATTCGGCAAAATAAATTTATTATCAAGAAAACCACTTGCAATGAAGCACAGAATATCACAGCATAACTTACATTTTTATTGTGTCAGTTTACATAGATGAACACTAAAAACAACCATTTGAATTTCTAGATGAATTCATCATTACCCAGAAAATCAAATTTGGCTTCATGAATATAAATTCACTTTTAATGTGTATCATGTTTAGACTTTTTAATATACAAGCATGACTACGATTGCATAAAAGCTTCTAAATGTGATTTATTTAGTAAGAACATTACTCTAAAATATCACATTAAAGATTGCCTCTTAAAGCTCGGGTATCCAGCAGCTAAAAGGGTCAGCTACATTACCAAAAGGGAGATGGCAGATGCTGCCTATTAATAATGCCCACTGTCTTAAATCAACTGGAGCCTTCAGCCAAGACGCCTTCTGCCTGCCCTCTCTGGCAAGCCACTCACACTCCAGGGAAGAAAGATATGTACATACATACATACATACATACATACTCAGATGGATGGATGGACGGACGGACGGACGGACAGCTAGCTAGCTAGACAGACAGACAGACAGACAGATAGATAAATGGAAGTATTGCGTGTGTGTGTGTGTGTGTGTGTGTGTGTTTGTGTGTGTGTTTGGCATAAGGGGGGAGGGTTGCTGCTGTTAACAGAAGCATTTATAAATGGAAAAAATATTTGTAAGTAGTCTTATTGTTTTAATTTACTAGACCACAGTTAAACAGCATCATATAATATAAAATAAATTATTTGTAGTGGTTTCAAAGTGTATGTTAGACTAAGATTCACAATGCTGTGTTTCTGTGCCTTCAATTTAGAGGTTCTTCCTAGGCTCTTCTGAGAGAAATGGAGAAAAAGTCTTTAAGATGCCCCACATTAGAACAATATAACTTGTGCTCCACTGAGAAATGAAGTAACATAAAAATATTTCTAGGAGTCACACTAAAACCTACACTTTATGTAGATCTCTTCACAAAGAAAAAGAACTAAGTCTCTCAGAAGAAAGTGATGAAATAAAGAGGTATACAATGAAGAACAAAAAAAAATTTTGGGAGAAATACAGCATATTATTCATTAATAATTGTAGTAATTAAAAGTATAGGAATCTCTATGACTTAACTAGACTATTGGGTCTAGTAAATAGTCTACAGAGATAGGTTCTATATATTGACTAAATGAGACACAACCCTATTTAGACATACAGAAAAGGGAAAACAGAAAGAAATAATAGATAGCGTACTGCACTTGGTCTTATATGTCCCAAAAGACACTGCATTTTGTTATACATTTTCTGTACTGACACTTTTTCCTAGATGACATCATAGGACCTCCAGAAACAGTATTTCAATAGAAACAATACAAGTCTACATTATAAAGTATGAACGTGTTCAGGGCCTCCTAGGTAGAAATCTATACATACTTTGACCTGTGTTGATTTATCTCCTCTCATATGACAATTACAGATCCTTTTTTCTGTATCTGTGAGTCATCTGCTTGCCTACATCATCATTAAAATTCTGAAGTTCTTCCCAAAGAGCATCAGGATACTGTATAATTCTGATACCAATTTTTCTTTGCTATAACCCCTTCTATTTTCACTTTCACATGATTACATATTTTATGTGGCCAGTGATGATATGCATGTATTCAAGTTTAATAAAAATATAAAATATTTTCATGGTAAAAATATATAAATGAAATGTTGACACGGTCCATTAGAAGATAAAAAATTTGCTTTTTTGAAAGTGGTCTGAGAAATTTTGTACATAAAAACACTTGAACTCATGACTGTTGGTATAAAATGAGGTCAATGCCAATCATTTCTTTTGAAACTTTTTTCTATTTTTTTTAATTTTTTTTTTTTTTTTTTGAGATGGTGTCTCACTCCGTTGCCCAGGCTGGAGTGCAATGGCACGATCTCAGCTCACTGCAACCTCTGCCACCCAGATTCAAGTGATTCTCCTGCCTCAGCCTCCCGAGTAGCTGGGATTACAGGCGCCTGCCACATTTTTATATTTTTAGTAGAGACGGGGTTTCACCATTTTGGTCAAGCTAGTCTCGAACTCCTGATCTCGTGATCCACCTTGCCTCGGCCTCCCAAAGTGCTGGGATTACAAGTATGAGCCCCTGTACCCGGCCAACTTTTTTCCATAATTTAAAGTAACAACATAGGCATACTTATCAGCATAGTAAATATTAATTATGCACATAATAAGTTCAAATTGCAATTATCACCTTAATTATATATGGATCTAAGACTCTTAATGAGATATTCACCTGACATAATAAAAACGGTTAGTAAAAAGTCTGACCTAAACAAACAAATAAATGTTCCACAAATAGATGGGGTGTGGTGGCTCATGCCTGTAATCCCAGCACTTTGGGAGGCCGAGGCAGGCAGATTACTTGAGTTCAGGAGTTCGAGACCAGCCTGGCCAACATGGTGAAATCCCATCTCTACCAAAAATTCAAAATTAGCCAGATGTGGTGGCACACGCCTATGGTCCCAGCTACCTGGGGGGCTGAGGTGGGAGGATCACGTGAGCTTGGGAGGCAGAGATTGCAGTGAGCCATGGGAACACCACTGCACTCCAGCCTGGGTGACAGACGGAAGCCTTGTCTCAAAAAAAAAAAAAAAAAGTTTCACAAATAAATCCCCATCATCTGTAGAAGAGAAGATAGTATTACCAAAACCAAATTCCCACAAAATGAAAAACCCTTGTTTTAGGTCATAGTTTTATCTTACTCCTTCAACAAATGCTTTTTGGTCAAAAACATTTTTAAGTGGCCAAACTAAATGTTCTTTTAATTTTCCACAGGCAAAGTATTCAGGCTGTGAAGCAGCATGACTTTGAATCCTCATTTAAGTGAGTCACTTATTTTCAGATCATTTGTTCATTAATCTCTTCATCATTCATTCATTCATTCATTCACTCAACCAACATTCACTGAAAATCAACTCACTGCCAAGCATGAAGAAACTGAATAAGGGTGGTCCCTATATGAAAGAGGAAATATCTTTCTATAAGCCAATTCCCTGGAGAAAACTTCAGCTGGAGAAGGTAGTTCTCCCCAAAGACTTGAAAGTGGAGTGGCCCTAAAGACTACACACCACAGAACTCCAGTCCCAGCTACAGAAAAAACCTACTTAAGGAAATAAGACCTATTAAAATTCATATTGCAAAACAAAGGCCTTGTTTCCATGCTACATGGCTACTGAATAAACTCCATCTAACACTGCTATTCAGTTAGCTAATCTTTAGGACACCAAACTTTGTAGAACTCACTGGGTTTCTATGGATTAATGAAATTTTCTGTGGTCTTCTATGGGCTACTGATATCTAAGCATCACATGGAGGCTCAAACGGTTTAAAAGAATGAGATTTGCCAAAACTCAAGGTTCATTAATCCATTTTAATATTCTAAACATAAAGTAATATATACTTCTACTCAAAATTGGATTTCCTGAACTCAAATGTGACAGAGTTTTGAAAAAATTATTCAAAATAGGCATGAATTTTCATAAAATATATACAAGCTGAAAGAAAGATATGTATTTGGGAGAAATAACATAAGGAAGGTAACAATAATCTTCCTAAATGCAACATCTAACTATTGCTTAAGTATTTCAGCATTTAAAAATAGGCAAAGGTAACCCGGACAAAAATTATGGTGATTTTAACAAAAGTTTAACTTTTCTTAAGAGAATAGTTTTTAGACACTAACTAATTAAGGAATAAAAAAATAAAAAAGTTAAGATAGATAATTGATCCAAAATTACTATGAGAACAGTGACTTCATTGATTAAAAGTAAAGAATTTACTATCTAAATTCTATGCTAGTAAACACAAATTCTATTTGATAAAAATATCAAAACAGAAACAAATAGTATTTATAAGGTCTGCTATGAGAAAGGCACAATAAAAATTATTTTATGATATTTCATATTATTTAAAGAGAACTTTATTTTGCTTTGCACCCTATTTTAAATTTTTTTAACTACAAAAAAATGATATATTTACTAAACTGAAATTAGCACAAATAACTAATACCTTTTTCTGTAAAGTAATTTTTGAGTAGAAAACAGCAATACACATTTCCATTTCTGGCAGATATAAGACCCTGGACAAAAAGGAATAAAGCAAATATATAGGTTTAATTGATCACCTATGTATGACTACACTCCTTACTTAAAAAGTAATTCATTTCAATGATACATAAAGAAATCCCTATGTTTAATTCTAAGTCATAAAAAAATTTCTATACCAACACAAATACCGAGAATTCTGTTCTAACCTTAGAGTACGTCTGCCTTGGCATTACTTCTATCATATCATTGTTGTACACACACCAAAAAAATTTTACAAAAATTTAAAGAGCAAATCTTTCTGCAAACTTGTAGTTTTCTTTAATAAAACTCTGTAAAAAGTTCTAAATTTTGCCTTTTTTAATGATGATGGTTTAGTGGCTGCAGTAGTTGCAGTGATGTCAGTTACACTAAGGAACAACAGATGGGTTGAAGGGAAGAACAAAGCATTTCCTAACATCTGGAAGCCTGCAGATATTGAAAAAGCAGTGAGAAAACTTTTTAACTGCATCCCTCCCTTATTCCCTATGTGATTGTGCTTTAATTTTTAATATATTTAACTTAAATTTTAAGTATTCTGGATATTGTCTCCATGTAAACTGTGTTGCAGTTGCTTGCTCACTCACACACCAGCCCCATACTGCATGGTATGCACGTTGTCAAGCTTTTGGAAAGTGGAGGTCTTTATCTAACTATAGGACCTTAACAGATATATTTGCTTGCTCCATCATTAGTAAAGTCTTATAAAAGCAAAAAACAGACTTTTTACATTCCTAAATGCTTGAAGTTACTGTGACCATTCATTCCAAAATGCTAACTGTAGATATTCCAATTCAGAATAATTTCCTTCCAAGAAACTTTTTTTTTTTGAGATAGAGTCTCTCTCTGTCACCAGGCTGGAGTGCAGTGGTGCAGTCTCGGCTCACTGCAACCTCCATCTCCCCACTTCAAGTGATTCTCCTGCCTCAGCCTCCCGAGTAGCTGGGACTACAGGTATGTGCCACCACACCCAGCTAATTTTTGTATTTTTAGTAGAGACAGGGTTTCACCATTTTGGCCAGGATGGTCCTGATCTCTTGACCTCGTGATCTGCCCACCTTGGCCTCCCAAAGTGCTGGGATTACAGGCGTGAGCCACCATACCTGGCCCCAAGAAAATTTTTAAATGTTCAATTAATATGAATTGTAACTACCCATTTAAAATTTGAAGGTAACAAGATGGAATAAGAAGATGAGAGAAATGGAAATAAATATAAGTTAAAGATAAAAAGTAGTATATGAAATATTGCACCTGAAATGCAAACACTACCATTTTTTCTCATTGTATTTTGACTATTGAAATACTAGTAATTTCTAATTTACAAGCCATAACTTTTCCTTCAAATAAAAAGAAAAAAGAAATAGTTTTACATATCACTGTCCTTAAAATCCTTAACAATTTATCCTTTACTTTTTATTTATTCCAAATAATTTATGTTTAAATCTAATGCATCTAAATTATTTTAGATTTAAATGAAAGAACCTTGGCTGCATCATTAGTTTTCCAAAGATGCAAGCTGATTTTTAGAATGCCTGGGACTTTCTAAAAGGTATTTAAGGAATTCATCCAGGCCTTTCCATCCCTCAGTTCCACACTCCAAAAGTAGTAACTTTTATTTTAGGCTTCTGCTTTCTGGTTTTTCCAGGTGTTTACCCTAACAACTCTAAATAATATACGTCTTGTTAGATAGAATATTAGATAGCACTAACCTGAAAGGGAAGCAATTATCTTAGAGAAAGGAAATGTATCAGAGTTTTTCAGTAAAAGCAAAAAATATTGGGACTTCTAGCAATATGGTGGACAAATACTCTGAATGGACCTACTGTATTCTGCTTTTCTATATTGTAACACCAGCTCACTTAGGCTGTAATTAGCTGTTTACATGTTTTCTTATGAGCTCAGGTATGTTATTTGATCTCTCTACGCCTCAGTTACATCACCTATAAAATGAGGATAACCATAATAGTAATAATAGTATTAACTGTTTTAGAATTAAATGTTAGTATGTCCAAAGAATTCAGAATATTGCCTGGCACATAATGATACAAATTGCTATTATCATCATATGAACTGTTAGAACAGTGTCATTGGGAAATAACATGTTACTCATTAGCCAATAAATGTATGCTCATAAAACATCTTCATAATATATACTTTATGATAACTATCAACAAATATAAAAATACTCTTGCTCGAAAACATTTGAATATAAAAGGTAATTTTTTTATGAAATACAAGAGGAAAAAGGGTAATAAGTCTTTCTTCACTAAGCAAAGCTTTTATCTAGCCAAGTCGTTTCAAGATTAGAACATAAATGCTAATTATTAATAGAACATAGTTCATTATGTTACATTATTCTACATTAATGAATTAATTCCCATAATAACATTTTGTCATCTTCCACTTGAAACTGTTACAGTCTTGCCAATGCACCACAATGTAGCAGTCTCTCATTGTAAGGTATCACCCAGAGGTTTTTGTCTCAAAACGAAGAGAATTAAGTAGTGTGGACACAAAAACTGTGAGGTTAGAGCAAAAGTTTAATAAGCTAAAGAAGAAAGCTCTCTGCCATGAAGAGGGGGCCTGGAAAAGGGTTGCCGTTTTCACAGTTGAAAGTAAAGGCTTTTATAAGAAAACAAAGGAGGGCTGGGTTGCATAATTGCATAAGGCACGAATTTCTGGTAGCTCCACCCCATCCTCCTAGTGCGCATGTGGGTCCTTAGCTTGAGTTAATCCATATTGCTTTGTTCCCCTTACTGCACATGTTTCAGGAGACAGAATTTTCCACTGCGGGCATGTCTGGGCATGTCGCCCGTGTAGCCTTTCTTATCTGTGCAGCTGTGGGCATGTCATAGGCAAGCCCTGCTGTGCAAGTTCCTTGATCTGTGCCCGAAGCTTGATTTTTCAGGCTGTTCTATTTGAAACAATTTAAGTGAGCACCCACCCTAACTGCCTGTCTGACTGGTTTCTTCCTTTATCATCTCTCAAAACAGTAACATTTTAAGCTTAAATTAATTCAATTTTCTTCTATAGTCTTAAATATTACACACACAAAACATTATATGGGTATCTATCCTTTTTTTAGCACATCAATAAAGCAGGTAGCAAGTCCCCTTTCATTTTACACTTATTTTAAATAGTAAACTGCACTTTAGTGAACAAAAGTCAGTGGATTTTCTCTATTTAAAGGCAGGAAAACCACTTAATACAGTTCCACATTTTAGAATATCTGGGAACCCCCCCAGTCTGTTAACTAGCAGTTTCTGTTGATCAGATCACCTAAAGACCTATTTTATCAGGTGAAACTTAATTTACTTACAAGTTTCAAGCTAGAATTCCAAAAATGACTTAAAGGATACGATTATTCATCTGCTTTACTTTTCAACCCAATTTTTAGTAATTTCAGTTAATACTGCTTTCTTGAAACGTAAACATGCACCATCACTCTCCTAAATCTTTTTTTCTTAAGATGTAGGGGATTTACCAAGGTTTTTAAAATGTTAAACCTGATGTGTTAAAGACTTAGAAAGTTTTGAATAAGCTACCAATGTAGCTCTTTGTAGAAATTAAGAGTCTAATGATGAAATGATGCTAGTGCATAGCAAGCAATAAAAATTGCTAATTCTGGCCGGGCACGGTGGCTCAAACCTGTAATCCCAGCACTTTGGGAGGCTGAGACGGGCGGATCACGAGGTCAGGAGATCGAGACCATCCTGGCTAACACAGTGAAACCCCGTCTCTACTAAAAAATACAAAAAACTAGCCAGGCAAGGTGGTGGGCGCCTGTAGTCCCAGCTACTCAGGAGGCTGAGGCAGGAGAATGGCGTAAACCCGGGAGGCGGAGCTTGCAGTGAGCTGAGATCTGGCCACTGCACCCCAGCCTGGGCGACAGAGCAAGACTCCATCTCAAAAAAAAAAAAAAAAAAAAAAAATTGCTAATTCTTGCATTTCCTTTTGATTCTAATTTTAAGTCACCCAACATTAGCCTATACCATAAGAGTTATATATTTACACTTTTTTTATTCTGATAACTCTGATTTGTGCTCCAAAGCTAGTTCTGAAATACAGGTTCTATACTACTTAATAGAATAAAGGACTAAGTCCACCCAAAGTTCTGAAGCCCAAAGTTCTAAGTTCTTCTACAAGGAGCTTAGTAGCACATAAATCTTATGTTATCAAAAAAAATCACTTTTTCCCATTTCCCTTTTATATTACAGTAAGCAACTAAGAAAATATAAACTTTTTCCTCTGGGAAATAGAGATACAGAGATATTTCTCTTTTTTTATTCTGGTGATAACTCAGATTTGCACTCCAAAGCCAGTCTAGAAAACAGGCCATACACTAGTTAACAGAATAAAGGACTAAGTCCATCCAAAGTTCTAAAGTTCAAAGTTCCTCTGCAAAGAGCTTAGTTGCATATAAACTTTATGTTACTGCCCCCCATACACAAATAAATCACTTCTTCTCTTTTATATTCTACAGTAAGTAACTAAGAAAATATAAACTTCTTCCTCTGGGAAACAGAGATATTTTCCAGGATGCTCAGGAACCCATAAAAATACACTCATTCTATCTTTGAAACCAGAAAGTCAAATTTCAATTATCAGGAGGGCCCACTATCTGAAGTGAGGAGAAAAAATGTTAAATCACATGTATTTTCTAAGAAAAATGAACGGCAAAGTCAGTAACCTGACAGAAATGATCCCTGGGACCAAAGGGCCAAGAAGGTATGTACTTAGTGAAAGGCAAACCCTTCATAACTAGTGAAAAGAAAACACTTTCCTTTTGTCTACAACCCTACTGCAACTGAATCCCCCATATATCAATTATGGGATAGAGAATGAGGAACCCAAAACACAAAAGCATTTTTCCTACCAGTATAAATTATTTTCTTTGAGATTGAGAGTTTCATTTTTAAGAGATGTTCACAGTCTCGATGACAGTACATCTAAAGAAGTTTTTCAGTGGAAATATGTGGTAATAAGTAGAATTCTACCACTGAAACATTTAATTTATAAAACAGAAAATTATAAACCCAACTGGCATTCTAACTGCAACTACTTATCCTTGGCTATACAGTGTTTCTAAAATCTCTGCCAGGCAAATTAAATAGACTTACTATGGAATATAACAAAATCAAACAATCTGGAACTGTAATTACTATGACATTGTTCATGAGAATGGAGGATGCTGTGTTTTACATTATTACATTAAAAATAAAATGATCATGAAAACTGAGCCAAGCAGAAGATATCTAACTTTTCCCAAGGAGAATTTTTCTGAGAATTAAAACCTTGACTGACAAATAAAAATAAAGATATGGCTTTTTAATTTATTTAATGATTCCTACAAGGTCTTTTCCATGTGAATAAAACACTTATCAAAACAGCCATACTACAGTGTATGAAAGTAGTGTACCAAATGACAGGCCATACATCAATAATGGTTTAGCCACATGGCTATAAGGACATTACAAGCACAATTCTTGTGCTTCTCCAATTTAAGTTCCATCAATATAATATCTAGGGGTCATCTCATAAAGACCTTTGATCTTACGCAATGGAAATATATGCATGCATGTAATGATGACCATCAAAAATCATGCAACTAATTTTACCCCCAAAATCCTTCAGTGAGATTGACATTTGTCCAAATTATGTTTGCTGAGATACCAATAAGAAGAGGAAGAAAAAATATACAAACTATGACATAATTCTGTTCCTTCATCCCCCATTGCTCATATTAAGTTACAGTATACCACAGTGCAATAGCAGATTCACTAGGCCCTAAACCAAAACTCTCCTCTTTTGATAGGAACCCATGAAAGCCAAGAGTTCTGTCACTCTACCTAACATTTCTGATTATAAACTCACTGCCCCATCTGATTCAGAATTCCAAGTTCTATATGAGCCAGAAAACTGTGCAGACATCTGTTAGTGACCTATGATTGAAGCAATATATTTTAGAACTACCCTCTTGAATCTTTCCAACCTCTACAACTGCCCATGGCCCCTTACACTATCTATTGACTTCCAAACACAGGTGGCAAATTCTATAAAACTGTCCAAGTAAAGAATAGAGATTAATAATAGTATATTATATACTCAGAGATAAAGCCCCAAAATAAACACTACAAACATGTTTCAAAGTAAGATGTACTTGGTACTAGTGCCTCATGGGAACTGTAACTTGGCACATACTACATTGGTTAGCAGTAGCAAAGATACAGGAGGTAGCAGGGAAGTGGCTGGGAAAAAGACAGCACCTCAGCAGACTAAAAAAATCTTCCACTGTAGACACAGAAAAGACCAAAACCAGTGCCGTGGTTTCCCAAAACAGTGACATAGAACACAAATTTTACACACTTCCCCAGAAAACAGAGAAAACAAATGACAAAGAAATGAAAATTATGGGGAAAAAGAGAGCAGATATTGGGAACAGAAAATAAGTAGCCAACCAAAAGATATTAGTTTTCCTGAAGGACATATTAAATCAAACAAAACTGAAGAAATAATCAAAGATATAACATAGGAAACCTTTATTTGGCAGCAAAACAAATGGTTTAAACAGATTAAATTCACTACATTCCCAGTAATATTGAGGAAAATATCATACAGATATATGGTGGCAAGTGTGGCATTTACAGGAAAAATGAAAAACATTCTACAAGCAATCAAACATAAAGAACTGATTACCTACAACAAAACAAAAATCAAGTTGTCCATGGATTTCTTCTCAGCAACAATAAAGACTGACAAAGACTTGAATCATTCTAATCAAAGATAATACTGCAAAACTTACGAAAAACAGCAGAAAGTACTACAATAACTACCACCTCCCCAAAAAAAGGAAATTGAATGAGGAAATGACTACAGTCACAATCAACAAAATTCGAAGCCTACCAAATATCTTAAATTCTGGACCACAGTAAGACAGGATACCAAGAGCTGGCACCAACTCTGCAGACTTCAAGCAGAAGAGAGTCAGGTCCTAGACTAATGGAATGAGATTTAAGGTCATGGGTGGGATACAGGAGGAGTGACATCAGAAAAACCAGAATGGAAGCAAAAGATATGGTCTTCTATCTGTGCTTTTATCAACTTCCTAACCAATGAAGATAGAAAGACAAGCAGCAGCCACTGATTCTTAGCACCAAGGACCTGTGACGGGGGCCGTTAGGGGCTTCTGTGAGGCTCACTAGCCTCTTGAACCCTGAAAACCAAGGAAAATGGACGCCCAGGGCAAAAGAGAAAATAAACAGAGTAAGAAGGTGAAAATATTCAGGTGATCAGAGCTAATCATCACTCTCCCTCAAAACTCCCCACACAATCCTTCAGCAAACTGCTGTCACCATTTAAAAAATGAATAACTGCAAAATAAGAAGAGATGTATGTGTGGAAATTGCAAAAAAAGGAAAGGGGTAGACATGAGGGAGATGAGAACATAAAAGACAGAAAATATCCATAGCAAGAACTTCCTAAAGAAACAAAAGAAGAATTCAGACAAATAGTTACCCCTTGTATCAGTGAAATAAAAGAAACCATTTTTGTCATTGTTTGGAAAACTCAAACAAAAGATACAGGGGCTGAAAGCCACACTAGAAGCAATAACTAGAATAAATAAATTTTTAAAATGAGAAAAAATACACTAAAAACCAACTCAAGAACATGGATAAGCAACGTGAAAAAAAAATCACAAAAACCAAAATAGAAAGGACAAATATATACAAATAATTGATGAGGAGTAATGTTTTAATTCTTAAGGACTGAGATATAAGTCAGATGAGCATCCAGAGAGAAAAAGTAATTCATCCAGTAAGATGTCTTTTTTAAAAAAATTAAGCTACCTTCAGACTTTTCCACAGCAACTTTCAAAACCAAATGGAAAGTCCAAATTTCAGAGGGAAGTTAAGGTTATCTTCACGTATAAAAGCAATATACAATTCTTAAGGTAAGAACACTTATAAGACTTCCCACAAAACTACAGGATGATTAAACTCAAGTAACCAAGAAATGAATCAAGATAATTCAGGAATAGTAAAAGAACTAGTGGTAAGCTTTGACTCCATTTAGATAAATCAACAGGATGAAAGCACTATAGAAATTGTGATTAAAAAATGTATGGAAATGTTTTAAATTTTGACAAAATAAATAATAATATACCAATAATACCAGAATTTGACAAGAAGAGAGGAAGAAAACATAAGTATGCTATTTTCCCGATGTTTCACAACAGGAAGTCAATGGACACTACCAAAATTTGAAATGCAGCTTTAAAAGACTAACGGTATCAACCAAAAAGGCATGTTTTCTACTCTTGTTGAGAGAAGCCTTTTAGAAACTGAAATATAATGTAAATAAACATTTATAAAAAATTCACATATTCCTTCCACTTCACCTATTTCTCTTTTCCACTAGGATATAATGAAATAAATTTATATTTTAAATTCATGGTCACGCACAGTGGCTCACACTTGAAATCCCAGCACTTTGGGAGGACAAGGCGGGTGGACCATGAGGTCAGGAGTTCAAGACCACCCTGGCCAAGATAGTGAAACCCTGTCTCTACTAAAAATACAAAAAAATTAGCCGGGCGTGGTGGCAGGCGCTTGTAATCCCAGGTACTCAGGAGGCTGAGGCAGAGAACTGCTTGAACCCAGGAGGCGGAGGTTGCAGTGAGCTGAGATCATGCCACTGCACTCCAGTCTGGGCAACAGAGCGAGATTTCATCTAAAAAAAAAAAAAGAAAATATTCATGTGGTTCTGTTTTGTAAATTTTATTATATGCCTAAATTTGCATGTGTATAGAGAAAAATATCAGGGTTGATATTTAAAAGTGCTAACAAATGTTCATTCTATTTGGTAAGACTCAAGTAACTTTAATAAAAAGCTATTTTATTTTTCTTTGTACCTTTAAGTAACAGTTTTTAAAAATGCAGTTCTACACTTTTTACAAAAATCACAAAGGTTATTATTTTCTCTAAAAGCTATTTTAAAAACAAATAAGAGGCCAGGCATGGTAGCTCATGCCTGTAATTCCAGCACTTTGTGAGGCCAAGGCAGGAGGATCTCTTGAGGCTAGGAGTTCCAGACCAATCTGGGCAACACAGGGAGATCCTATCTCTACAAATTTTTTTTTTTAAATCTACCAGATGTGATGGCATGCACTTATAGTCCCAGCTACTTGTGGGGCTGAGGTGGGAGGATTGCTTGCGCCCAAGAGGTCAAGGCAGCCGTAAGCCATGTTCAGACCACTGCACTCCAGCCTGGTCAACAAAGCAAGACCTTGTCTCAAAAATAATAATAATAATTTTAAAATTAAAAAAATAAGGAAGCAACATCAATAAAGTTTGAAGGTGAAATATAACAATACATTCTTACCACAGAATATAATAACACCCTTTATCATTCCAGCGAAAATTAAATGAACCTATTGAGAGATGAAGCATTGGCCAGACACAGTGGCTCACACCTGTAATCCCAGCACTTTGAGAGGTCGAGGCAGGAGAATGACTTGAGGCTAGGAGTTCGAGACCAGCCTGGACAATATAGTAAGATCCTATCTATAAAAAAAAAATTTTTTTTTAATTAACTGGGTGTGGTGACACATGCCTGCAGTCCCAGCCACTTGTGGGGCTGAAGTGAGAGGACTGCTTGAGGCGAGGTGTTCAAGGCTGCAATAAGCTATGATCATAACACTACACTCCAGCCTGGGAGACAGAGTGAGACCCTGTCTCAAAAAAAAAAAAGGCATAGACCACAGCATACCAAAAACTAATATCTAAGTGAACTCAAAGCAAACCAATGAAAAAATAAGCAAACAAAACCATATTAAATGGAAACCCAAAAGAGGTCATTTTATAGTGATAAAATTTTTTAACTCACCAAAAAAACAGCTATCAGAAATATAAGCTAACACAGAATAAGAATATCTAAATCAAAAATGCTTATTCAACAGAAAACTGACAGAAAAATATAGTAATGAAATACTAATATCCTACTCTTGCAATTATAACAAATAGAGGAAAATATCAATAAAAATGCAGAGGTCCCAATATCAGAATGTATACCTTATGCAAATTCCAGGAATATTTATGAATTTTCTGTGGAATGTAAGAATTCACAAAGAAAATCCTTAAAATACAGGATAGCAAAAAGTATATAGGCTCACATTCTCTTTCTATAATACAAAAAAAAAAAAAAAAAAAAAGACAAATTAACAGCAAAACTTAAACCAAAAAAGAAAATGTAACTTTGCAACTAAAAATATTTTGCTAATAAATTCGGTTTCAAGTAAAATATCCTTCTTCCCTCTATTAGTCTGTTTTTTCATATTTTAAAAAGGTTTTTCAACTAAAAGATCTTATAAGGTCTTTAGAGCCACACATCTTCCCCTGACACATAAAAACCACAATGACTTTTAAGTATTTAGGAAGCATATACCATATGTTGATCTTTCTCATTGATTATTCAGTGGATATGCAAAAGTAAAATGGAATGTATTCTCTAGTTGGAGAGTTAGGAAAATCAAATAGTAGTTCACCAACATAATTATAAATGTGATAGAAATTCAGAAAAGAGGGAAACCATGATAAGCAGGAAAGGCTTATTTATGAGACTTGAGCTATGTCTTGAAATAGAAATATGAAAATCCAGAAAAGATATGGGGGAAACATTCTGGTCAACAATATTATATCAATGAAAGCTAAAGAATGAAATATTATTGAACACACATGGACATAAACATGGGAACAACAGACACTGTGGACTACCAGAGTGGGGAGGGAGGGAGTGGCTGTGGGTGGAACACCTACCTATTGGGTACTATGCTGACTACCTGGGTGACAGAATCTGTACCCCAAACCTCAGCATCATGCAATACACTCATGTAACAAACTTGCACTTGTACTGGCTATATCTAAAATAAATGTTTTTAAAAAAATTAAATAAGCTAGGAAATTTTTTAAAAAGAAACTGTTAAGTAACAAACTTAAAATAAGTGACTATTGTGTACCTAGCCTAGGAAGAAAAACATTGAAGTACTAGACCAAATTGTTCAAAACTGAGTTGCAATAAGTACTGCAATAAGATTTTAAAGCCTGCTGTGAGCTGCCAGCAAAGTTTAGAATGGTTCTCATCTCTGTGAAGTTTCATTCAAATGGACTTTCACTTGTAGATATATTTGATATCTCCAGAGACAGTAACATCACTGATAAATGGTGATCTTTATTTGCCACTGGAGAAAATGACTACCGCAGAAGATGCTGGGCCAGGCTTCCATAGCTACTTCATGCAATGAGAGGTAAACAGTAATAGCTAAGAATTTAAAGAAGATTATCACAGTCAGGCTCTTCTGATTCTGTAATCTGTGTATTGATTTCAACTTTCCATAGTGTGACCTACAAAAATTAAAAACAATTAAATAAAAAACAATTTAATCGAGAATGAGATTTAATCTGAAAAGGAAGAAGAAAACACAGACAGAATTGGAACTGTTATGTAATAAACAAGGTAGACAGGACTAAATCTGCCAAGTAGGTGAGAGTGCAAAGAAAAAAAGCATCTTAGACTCTGAGCAAAATGCTGTTACTAAGTATAATTGCATCAACTTGACCCAAATCCAACATTTCTTATTCACTGAAAAGAAACATATTTAAAAAGCAGCAATTTCCTTCATAAATAAACACATTCAGCCAAGGAAGCTTCTACCAAAAAAGCTTTAACCCTAAAGGTAATAAAAAGCAAGAGAAAAATTATTTCAGTACTCTCAATTTCAAACAACTTCCTAATATAAATATGTGGGCTGAGCACTGTGGCTCATACCCATAATCCCAGCACTTGGGGAGGCCAAGGTGGGAGGATCACTTGAGGCCATAAGTTCAAGACCAGCCTGGGCAACATTGTGAGACCTCATCTCTACAAAATACGAAAAACTTAGCCAGGAATGGTAGCATGTGCCTATAGTTGTAGCTACTCAGGAGGCTGAGGCAGAAGGCAGAAGTTCAAGGCTGAAGTGAGCTATAATCATGCCAAAGAATTCCAGCCTGAGCAAAAGAGCAAGACCCTGTCTCTACAAATAAATAAACAGATAAGCTATAGCTAAGTTAGTAATAATTACCTTTAAAATTCTAACAGATTATGATATTGATTTGAGTAATAACTCTCCCACATGGTTTGGCTAGACTTGCGTCAATTAAATGCTCTCTCTACTGCAATGTCATGAATTAATTTTGTTTGTACAGTGAGCAGGAAGAACTCATCAGGCAGTTACAAATTTGGGGGCTTATCCAGGATCCACCCTTGCAAATATCTGCCCATGGTTCATAAGCCTCCTACCGATACAACAGACCTAGAGGTGAGCTCTGGCAACTGCTTATTTCTTCTGAGAGTCTTCTCTGGCAATGTACCTGCTGGTGAGGCACTGTCAACCCACAGGGCAGAGATCTAATCACACTGAAGAAATAGTCCTAGAACCTGTCTGAAATGCCTCTTATTAAAAAATCTGTTTGCCTTCATCATATACAAAGGATAAGCCCATCTGCAATGCCACCTCCTGATATGGGAAACAGCTATTCAGCTGAACTCATCTGGTCTCAGGAGTAGGAACTAAAAAGATATGGGATGGTATATTTAAATTTGCTCTTTCCTGTTTATGTGAATCTGTATGTCTAATAATCTACTCATTATCCTATAGTCTGCAGTTCACTTAAGTGCCATGCTAAAACTGTGGATGAGAATATTAACGTCTTTGTCATATAAAGCTTGGAACCCCAATCAGGCACCTATGAGTACACGCAAAGCAGTTCCACTCCTCTTACCCTAGGGGCAACCCATACCCCAACTATGCCCCCTGTCAGTAGGAAGAAATTGGAGCAGTTCTCACCCTTTTAACATCTCATAGCTTACACCTCAGGATTGAGGCATGCTGAAACTCAAAGGATGAAAGTGAAACAGCCTTTGCAAAAAGTATTGCAGTGAGAAAATTATGGCAGTCGGGGAGGCATGATCTAGCCTCTAACCTTCAAGTTCCCTTAATTATTCCTAGGCTTAGGCTAGGCTAGCTGTGGGAGACATTTAGTTTATAGTTTAAGTAAAAATAGCCCTTCCCCAAAACTCAACTGTCTTTGTAAAGCTAGTGAGAGAATACCAGGCTAGGAGGATAGAGGAGTCTGAATTTTGCTAAGGTGTAGACAAAGACAGCCATTATTCCAGAGGTCACAAGATATGCAACTTCCCCAATACTCCTGCAGATAACATCACTATTGTAGAACCTAACAGTGGCCTTGTAAGGGATCTTTACAGGTTTTTTGCATTTCTGAAACCATGATGGTTCCACCTGGAACCACCAGCTGCTCCCAGAAGTGATTCACCATGCACGAGGATCATTTCCCACACCCCTATGACTGCACCTTCCAAACAATTAGCAGCAAGCACCCATTGCCTAGCCACCCCTAACTCTTCCCCCAAACAACTTTTGAAAAACCCCTAACCTATGAGCCTTCAATAAGATTGATTTAAGTAATAAGTCTTAATAATCTTCAGTGTGGTGTGACTGGCCTTGCATCAATTAAACTCTTTCTCTACTGAAATTCAGTGAATTGATTTTGTTTGTGCAACAGGCAGAAAGAACCTGTCCAGGGTTACAGTATCTGGCCCACAATATTTTCAGCTGTCTCCAGGAAATATTTATTCAATTGTTCCTTATATAAAAAGGGAACCAATTACCTACTCAGTCATTGGGCATTAGATGTGTTTTGTTGGCAAGATACAAAATGTGGAGCTCTTCTTAGGGAATGAGAAAAAGAGGAGCATTGAAAATCCAAGTGCTGTGATTTCTCGTCACATTAAATAACAGCAAGACCCTCTAATGAAATGATGAGCATCCTCACATGGCCTCGTAAAGTGTCAGCACTGGCTTCCTCGGGCCTCTGCAGGGTAAACATACTCCTCCCTTACAGATTCGCAGTCTTTGTGGCTCATAGACACTAATCCCAGAGCCACAGTCTGTCCCCAGGTGATGACAATGGGAAGAAGGACAACTACCACAACTACTGCAACTACATCATAGAACAGATCTTCACAGGTGGCCTGCAGTTGGATGTCACCTGCCAAGTCCGCCATGGAGTCTCCACCGCCATAGAACCCTTGTGGGACATCAGCTTAGATGTGCCTGGCTCTTCCACCCTCTTGGGGCCCATGAGGTGAGGGAGTGAGGGCAGCATGGTGAATGGCAAGAGTCACATTTTGGGCTTGCAAAAGTGAGAAGTCCACCAGCGCTCACATGGCAAGGAAGTATCTTCCTCACAGGAAGGCTGTTGTTGATCAGGACGAAAGCAGTGCTTTTCTTTCACATGCCCAGGATAGAGCCTTGAGAAAAGATGTGGCATTAGCCTGCAGTTGGCTGCAGATGCTCTTGCTAGTTTATGGTGTTTTTTTTCTTTTTTTTTGCCAGATGACTAGATATTGGTGTTCACTAGCTTTGCATTGTGTAGGGTATCTGTAACACCAGCTACTATCCCAACATCGCCCCTGTAAATGATCTGACAGACAAAGAGCAAAACTGGAAGCTACCTTACCTTTTTTGGTTAATAACCAAAACCTCAGCATGAGCTAAGAGCTGAGTGCTCTCCCCATGGTCCACGGCGTTTTTTGCAAGTGATTAAAATATAGTTGTGGTGTTCCATACTTATGATCATTTCTGAAATTATCCATTTACTGCTTCAGTTTAGATAAGTAATAAGATTTAAGATGTGACTATTATAAAATGTATTTAAATAACTGTAGCATACAGCTTACAATTGTGGTGAGGGCAGAAAACCTTTCTAAACTTTATGTTAATTGAGTCTAGTGTTTTACAATCTTTATTTTCTTTTGCATGCATTAATTAAAGTTTACTGAAGAAGAAAAAAACTCTAATAGAAATTACAATAGAATTATTTCAAACAGTCTAATCCTATACTTTGCGTTAAATTATACGCAAGAATAAGAAAAATCTTCAGTTGAACAATTAGAATTTATTTTTATATATTAATTGTGGAAAATACTAATGGCAGTATTTGGATTTAATTGTTTATAATGGTCATCTTGCAAAAGCTATGAGAAATAGGAAGGTTCACTCACAGGTACCCAAAATAAAATGACAGGCTACTTTTGAATATAAGCATCATGATGCACACTATATGAAAATTTGGTTTTTTACTCATAATAATATTTCAGTTATTATTGACCCTTAACTCGTAGGTTGTATCTAGACCAAAAACTATAAATTAACAGAAAATATCTGCTGAGAAGTCATATCTTTGCACTTCCCTCAGTATGGTGACTCCTGAAATGGGTACATCCTTCGTACATAATGTATGTGTAAAAATATATATATTTCAACCAAATGTTCTCAATAAGGTCTTTCTACCCATCATTCTCCTGTGCTCAAAATACACACCAAAACCCCAATAATTTTAAGCATTTCAAGATATTGGCTCCTGAAGGGCATGAAGATTGTAAGTCAAAATGAGGCCCATACCCACCAGTGTGGATCTGTCTTTTTGCAACTGAACTGTCACTTAAGAGATCAAAGAGAACAGCTTTGGATTGATGTATAGACTCCTGCAAGAATTACTCTTCCAGAAGTGAAATACTTGATGCTGCCCTGCTGGCAAGATGTTTTTCCTGTTCTAAATCCTTCTAAGTAAATCTGATACAAAATATCTGGTGACTATGAATATTCTGTCAAATTTAAGAAGACTATGTGATGGACATTGCAAAAGTCAATCTCAAAATTTTTAAATTATTTTTCAGACACAAAATAACTATAACTTGTCTTAAGTGCATAGCAATTAAAATCATATTTTTTTCTCATAAAACATAAGAAAGCAACTTCTTTTTAAAATATCTGACGTTTTCAAAACACTGTTTCCATTTTTCCAAAATTCAGGCTTTAGAGTAAACATTGATGCAAATATGAACACCCTTTGTTGAGCTTCAACAATAATATTACACTCAAGCCCTTAATAGGAGAGAACAACTCCATCCTGATCAGAAACTATAGGTGTCACTGAAGAATTCTACTACATATGGCTTTTATTTATTTATTTATTTTTTTTTTTTTTGAGACACAGTTTCAAGCCCACAGTTTTTGCTCTGTCACCCAGGCTGGAGTACAGTCACATGATCTCGGCTCACTGCAACCTCCACCTCCCGGGTTCAAGGAATTCTCCCGCCTCAGCCTCCCAAGTGGCTGGGACTACATGCACACACCACCACACCCGGCTAATATTTTGTATTTCAGTAGAGATGGGGTTTCACCCTGTTGGCCAGGCTGGTCTTGAACTCCTGACCTCAGGTGATCCAACCACCTCAGCCTCCCAAACAGCTGGGATTACAGGCATGAGCCACCGCGCCCCACCCCGTATGGCCTTTAAATGCTCAATAAAATATTATAAATAAGTAGAACTGAATACACCTGATAATCTATGAAGCTTTATGGAAAGTTGTGTTTCTATACGTTTGCTGATATTTTCAATTCCTAAACATAATCTAAGATGCTAAAAAGTTCATCAGCATCTAACTTTTTATACTGATGAACTAGAAAAATTACTCACTTATACGGACCATTTCTGTCAGTTTTGATAAATTTTGTAAATTTAATGTTAAACTATGAATGCTGTTTTTCAGTTTAAATGCAAAGTAGCCTCACTTAAAATCTAAACTGTGTAAACACATGATCATCAACAATTCTGCATCACTTGCCTTAATGAAATGGCTGAAACAAGGTGAGACCTTATTATGATGAACAGTGTAATATCATCACAGTCTATCCGTGAATGTTCTCTAAAAGGGACTCATCAAATGGTAAAAGAAATCTTTTTGTATTCTAAAGAATAATCTATCAAGTCAACAATTTTCTTGATATCTTCATCAGCTTTTACCTTTAATTTACTAAGGATATCTTGCTAGAAATATTAAATGAAAATGATTAATAGCACTAATTATCCTTTCTTTCCAATAAAATTATATTTTAAATTACTTTCATTATTGACATTCATACTACAATGTCACTTGTAATTTTTTAATAAAATCACTTGTCATTATTTCATAGAACTTCTAGACAATTTCTTGACTAACATCCTCTTTTAAAATTGTGTTAAATTAAATCACTTACTGCAAACAGCCCACTCTTACTGCTACAGGAATGTGGGGAAGTTGGGTGGCCCACTTCAGTGTCACATCTTGATAAATATGCAACATGTTATTATGATTTGCAATCAAAGTATTTATTGTTCCTTCAGAAACTGTAAGTTGAAGATACAGAAAAGAGACACTAAGAAAACAGTCATTTGAAACAGTATATCTCTTTTAGGAAATTGATCACACAAACTAATTCTAACACCTTGATTTTAATACATAAAGATTTTATGTAATAAAACATTATTTTGTAAGTTTAATCTACCAGTATAAAAAACAAAGGAATCATTTTACAGTCTTGAAAGCTATAACTAGATAATCGCCAACATTTTTGCATTTCATCTAGAAAGCATGAATTTCATTAATATGTAACACATTTAAGCTAATGATTTACTAGGCATTCACTACAGATAATTCATTCTATTAGACATTACTATTGTGCTTATAAAAGAGACTGATGTTCTCTTGAAAGCATCTTGAACAGACACATAATGGAAAGTATTAACGTATGCCGGAGGCCAATTTTACAAGTCATTTTGTACAAAGTAAAATGACTGATGAAACTAAATGTATGCTTTATATCAAACTTCTATTCAAACTTTTAAAGTTAAAATATCCATTACATATTCAGTATTAAACTGTTTTCATATATGTTTAAAATATGTGTATGAGTGTGGCTTTTTTCCGGTGTATATCACATAGCCTTGACATACGGAAGAGATAAAAGAAAATCTTTCTACACACCTGAGCAATATGGCAGAAAACAACTTGGGCTCCAGTCAAGCTTCTTCATGAACCGAATTTGTCCATTATCCTTAAGGCAAAAAAAGTTTCTCTCACCAAGAACAAAAACAGAGGATGCCGACTGATTGAAAGAGACAATATATATATCAAGGGCTTGCTCTCCAATATTTAGAGTCCAATCCACCTACAAAGCAAAACTCAAGATCAAGTTGCTAACCTCAGAAAATTTCAGTTATTTTCATATAAACACAAATTAAGAAATTGCTTTACAACAAAGCAGAAATATAAAGATGGGCTAATCTCTCTCATTTCTTTATTCTTTTTTTTTTTTTTTTTTTCGCTATGACCATTTTTCTGGTATTTTACAAGAGTCTAATCAAAGTTTTGTTCCATGTCTTACCACGGAACAAAAAAGTGGTATTAGCTATTCTGCAGTTCAAAATCACTAAAAAACTTACCTGCTTCCCTAAAAAACTTCCATGAAAATGATATTGTGCTTAATTTGCAAATCAAATTTAATAATCCATAAAAATTGTCATTATGATTGTACATGTGTTTTATAGGACAACTAAAAATATATCAATATACATATACAGAGTAGTCACCAAGCCACTAGAGAGTATAGCAGAATATTCTATACATAAGAGCTACTCCAGGATATCTCCATATTGCTGGGATACGGTTAATGTTCAATAAATGCTTCTTAAAGTAATGAAAGAATGAATGTAAAATGAGTGCTTTTCAGGATTCATCTCCCATACAATATTTCTAAGTCAGGAAAATGCAAAAGAGCAGGGACATACCATTTTGAAAAATATTGGCAGACAGGCATATAGTTTTCAGTTTTTCTAACTTTTACTTTAGGTTCAGAGATACATAGGAAGGTTTGTTACTTAGGTAAATTCATTTCACAGAGGCTTGGTGTATAGATTGTTTTATTACTCAGGTACTGTAGTATGTGATAGTTATTTTTTCTGATCCTCTTCCTCCTCCCGCCTTTCACCCTCAGTGAAAGTAAGAACATGTGATACTGAAGTAAGAACATGTGATATTTGGTTTTCTGTTCTTGTATTAGTTTGCTAAAGATGAAGGCCTCCAGTTCCATCCATGTTTCTGCAAATGACATAATCTCATTCTTTTTTATGGCTGCATAGTATTCCATGGTGCATATGTACTACATTTTCTTTATCCAGTCTACTGTTGATGGGTATTTTGGTAATTTTGAATTTGCTGAGGATTGTTTTATATCCGATTGTGTAGTTGATTTTAGAGTATGTGCCATGTGGTGATGAGAAGAATGAATATTCTGTTGTTTTGGGATGGAGAGTTTTATAGATGTCTATTAGGTCCATTTGGTCAAGTATTACGTTTAGACCTTGAATCTCTTTGTTAATTTTCTACCTCAATGATCTGTCTCATAGGGTCAGTGGGGTGTTGAAGTCTCCCACTATTATTGTGTGGCAGTCTAAATCTCTTAGTAGGTCTCTAAGAAATTGCTTTATGAATATGGATGCTTCTGTGTTGGGTGTATATATATTTAGGATAGTCAGATCTTCATGTTGAATTGAACCCTTTACTATTATGTAATGCCCTTATTTGTCTTTTTTTATCTTTGTTGGTTTAAAGTCTGTTTTGCCTGAAATTAGGATTTCAACTCCTGCTTTTTTCCATTTGCTTCATAGAGTTTTCTTCATCTCTTTATTTTAAGCCTACAGGTGTACAGCATGTGAGATGGGTCTCTTGAAGGCAGCATACCATTGTGTCTTGCTTTTTGATCCAGCTTGCCACTCTGTGTCTTTTAAATGGGGCATTTGGCCTGTTTACATTCAAGGTTAGTATTGATATGTGTGGATTTGATGCTGTCATTGTCTTGTTACCTGGTTATTATGCAGACTTGTTTATGTGGCTGCCTTATAGTGTGATTAGTTCATGTACTTAAGTGTTTTTTGTATTGGTTAGTAATGGTCGTTCTTTTCCATATTTAGTGCTTCTTTCAGGAGCTCTAGTAAGGCAGGTCTGGTGGTAACAATATCCCTTCTCATTTGCTTGTCTGAAAAGATTCTTGTTTTTCCTTCACATATGAAGCTTGGTTTGGCTGGATATGACATTCTTGGTTGAATATTTTTCTTCATGAATGTTGAATGCAGGCCTCGAATCTCTTCTGGCTTGTAAGGTTTCTGCTGAAAGGTCCACTATTAGCCTGATGGAGCTTCCTTTGGTGGTAACCTGACCTTTCTCTCTAGATGCCTGTAACATTTTTTCTTTCATTTTGACCTTACAGAATCAGAAGATTATGTGTCTTGGGGATGAACTTTTTGTACAGTATCTTGCAGGGGTTCTCTGCATTTCCTGAATTTGAATATCAGTCTCTCTAGTGAGGTTGGGGAATTTTTCATGAATGATATCCTGAAAGAGGTTTTCCAACTTGCTTGCTTTCTCCTCATCTCTTTCAGGGATGCCAATGAGTCATAGAGTTGGTCTCTTTACATAATGCCAAATTTCTTTATTTTTTGTCTGACTGTCTTATTTCAGAAAGCCTGTCTTCAAGCTCTCAGATTCTTTCCACAGTGTGGTCTCTTCTGCCATTAATACTTGTGATTACATTATGCATTCTTGTAGTGTGTTTTACAGCTTTATCAGGTCCAGTTAAGTTCTTTTCTATACTGGCTATTTCGTCTGCCAGCTCTTGTGTCATTTTATTGTGATTCTTAGATTTCTTGGATTGGATTTTGACATTCTCCTGAATCTCAATGGTCTTCCTTTCCTATCCATATACTGAATTCTATTTCTGTCATTTTAGCCATCTCAGCCCAGTTAACAACCTTTGCTGTAGAATTAGTGTGATAATTTAGAGGAAGGAAAACACTGTGGCCTTTTGTGTTGCCAGAGCTCTTGCACTGGTTCTTTTTTATCTGTGTGCATGAGTATTCCTTTTCATGGGGTGTAAATTGAGTACAGTCAGTAGACTTCTTTTCTGGATGTTTTCAGAGGGCTGAAGCTTTCTGCAAGGTTTTTATTTATAGCTAAATTCTTGCCTTTGGTTTCAAAGTGGGGTATGTTAGCAAGTGTATTGGTCAGTAGGTAGGCTCTTTCTCACTTATGTGGCTCCTCTCTATTTTCTTTTTTTTTTCTTTTGAGACAGAGTCATGCTCTGTTGCCAGGCTGGAGTGCAGTGGTGTGATCTCAGCTCACTGCAACCTCTGACTCCTGGGTTCAAGTGATTCTCCTGCCTCTGACTCCCAAGTAGCTGGGACTACAGGCACACGCCACCATGCCCAGCTAACTTTTGTATTTTTAGTAGAGATGGGGTTGGCCAGGATGGTCTCAATCTCCTGACCTCGTGATCCATCTGCCTCAGCCTCCCAAAGTGCTGGTCTCAATCTCCTGACCACGTGAGCCACCACACCTGGCCTTTTTTTTTTCCAATTGGAGTCTCACTCTGTTGCCCACGCTGGAATGTGGTGGCACAATCTCGGCTCACTGCAGCAGCTGCCATCATGCTCCCTATCAATGCTCTGAAAGTGTGGGCTCTTCTCCCACTTCTGTGCTGGCTGTAGATCACAGCTTGGCACTCCCAGGCTGCACTCTGCCTCTCCGGGGAGATCTCAGGCTTTATATTCCCTCCCTAGCTTAGAGGCAGCAGAGGAATGGACCTTAGCAGTGGCTGGAACCAAGGGTCTTGTCTCCTGGTGCTTCACCCGAGAGAGATGCAGAGCTGCAATCAATCCATTAATCGGCCCAAAAAGGGAGGGCTTCACTGTGGGCCCAAGCCAGGGTCCCTGACAGGCATGTATTGTATATGAAAGTAACAGTGAATGGTTTCACAAAGAAAAATCTGCACAAAGAGGAAATAGGGGCTGCTGTGAAAGTTAGGGTATAATCAACAAACAATGGATCCAAGAAAAGATCATGAAAAGTTACACTACAGACAAGATGAAATTTTGGCCATCAAGATATGATCTTAGGTATTCATCTACTTTAGATACTAAAATATTTGAAGAAGGTATAAAATCCAAATGGGGCTGGCCAGAAAGGCAGATATTGCCAGTATATATACAAGAACAATCTGTAGAAGGGAGACAGCCTAGTGAACATAGGTAGGTGCATCAGACTATCTTAAGCTCAACTAGAATTTAACACTAAGAAATTATTTGATTACTATTTGGCTCAAGTATTGCTTACCTATATAAAATGATTCCACTGGACAAGACATGAATATCAGTCCCATGACAGTTATATTTCTCATTATATTGTAACAGGCTAGCATTCGGCTTTGTACATCAGTGTCTGTAACTCAGGCTGATGTGGGCCTCACTCTGAGAGGTGATTTATTCAAAGTGAACAGGCAAATCATGTTTCTGAGGCCACAGTCTGAGATCCAGCCAATAAATACTTTCAATTTACCAGGTACTGAATGCCACTCTCTGTGACCTCCGCTTAGGGAAATACACTACATTCTGAATTAATGAGTCTCATAAAACACAGAAATTTGCTAAGAACAATGATAAAAAAAAATTCTTCCAGCTCCAGCCAAGATGGAGTAATAGGGAAATGATTTAGCATTCCACCTAAAACAACCACAAAATGGACAAAATAAATGTAACAACAGTTTGCAAGGCACTGGACACCAGACAACAAAGCACAGCAATCCTTTAAAGACAGAAAACAAATGAGGGGAGTGGCATGATTGTTCCAGCCTTAAAAGAGTTTCTAGGCCATAGTGCAGGGAAGAAGAACCTAGGCAGAGCCCAGCAGACCCTGTAAATTGTGGAGATGGATACTCAGAGTCTGGAGAAACCACAGCAGTTGGAGTTAACAAGACAGCACACCAAATAGCTGCATACAGACAGAACTGTGGAGATCTGCAGACAGTGCCCTCTAATACTCAGCTGAGTACTTACTGGCATATTCTTGTAAGGAAACTACACAAGGCCAGGGAAAGAACCACCCAAAAGATTAGAGACAACAGTGCCCAGCATTCACACAGGGTAAAAGATATTTCCTGTGCCTACAAGCCAGGCTGCAAAACCTCATAATTCTGAGGGAATTGGGTACAGTACTAAGAAGGATCTTGCCTGAGGACTAAAGAATAAGTAGCCCTAAAATGAGCATTGCCCTGGTTCCACTTAACAAGTCTTGAGAACAAGGCCCCCCAAAATCAAACTGTTTCCAAGTAACTTAACTGTGTCCCAGTGATAACCTCAAGAACAGTATACACATAAAAAATGAAAAATTCATCACCAGCAAACCCATACTAAAAGAAATGTGAAAGGAATTCCTTTAGTTTGAAGGAAAATGAAACCAGATGGAAAGATGGAGTTACACAAATTAAAAAGCACAACAGAAATTATACCTACGTGGGTAAATACACATTTTTCTTGTAATTTAAATCTCATTAAAATATAATTGATTATTTATGTAAAAATAATTACAATGTAATATGGGGTTCATAGCCTATGTAAAAATAAAATATAGGACATTAGCACAAAGGCTGGAAGGTAGGAAACATAAGCATAGTTCTTATATTATATATAAAGTAATATATCACCTGAAAATAGAGTGAGTTAAGCCAAAGATAAAAAATGGAAACCCTAAAGCAAACACTAAAATAACAAAACAAAGAGTTACAGCTAATAAACCAAAAAAGATAAAATAGAATAAAAAAAAAACTGGATAAAGCCAAAGAAAAGCAGAAAAAGAGGAAAAGGAAACAAAAAAACTAGACAGGCATATAGATAAATAAAACAAAATTAAATGGCAGAGTATATATCATACTGATTTTAAAAAGCAAATCCCAACCAACTACATACTGCTTATAAATTATGCACTAGAAGCACACAGGCAGAAACAGGTTCAAAGTGAAAAGATAGGAAAAGGTATCAGAATAACACTGATCAAAAGAAAACTGAGTATTTTACCAACAGAGTAAGTAGGTCTCAGAAAAAAGAAGATTATCAAACAAAAGGATAAAGGTCATTTCATAATGTAAAGGGGATGGGTTCATCATTGAAACGGAACAGTCTTAAATGTTACGTACCTAATAACAGAATTCCAAAATATCTGAAGCAAAAAATACATAAATAAATATAAACATAGGCCGGGTATGGTGGCTCATGCCTATAACCCCAGCACTTCGGGAGGTTGAGGTGGGCGGATCACAAGGTCAGGAGATCGAGACCAGCCTGGCCAACATGGTGAAACCCCATCTCTCCTAAAAATACAAAAAATTAGCTGGACATAGTGGTACAAGCCTATAGTCCCAGCTACTCAAGAGGCTGAGGCAGGAGAATCACTTGAACCCGGGAGGGGGAGGTTTCAGTGAACCGAGATCACACCACTACAGTCCAGCCTGGGCGACAGAGCGAGGCTCCGTATCATAGATAGATAGATAGATAGATAGATAGATAGATAGATAGATAGATAGATAGATAAAGATAGATATATTTCCAAGGAGATACAGAAAAATCCACAATTACAGTCAGAGATTTCAATACCCCCCTCTCAATAACTAATAATAACTAGTAAAAAAACGAATAAGGATACAGAAGAGTTGAACAACACTATCATCCAACATAATCTAATTGACATGTATGAAACACTCTAACACTAGCAAAAAATACACATTCTTTTCAGGTGCACACTGAACATTTAACAAGATAGATCATGTTCTATGCCATAAGACAAATCTCAATGAATCTAAGAGAATTCAAGTATACAAATTATTTTTCTGAACACAAAAAAAGACTTAAATAGAAATCAATAAAAATGTAGCTGTGAGTAACAAAGGAATTTATTAAATGTCTTCCCACAACTATCTTATTAAAAGCATTCCATTGGATAAGCTCTGTTTCTTCTGCAATAGACTTAATACTGCTCCCATGGTAACACAGTCCTGCAAAGTGACTATCATGTAACAAAATGAAGTTTACTGCTATTTCTCACTCTATTCACCAATCGAATGGAAAAACCACTCAACTGCAATTGCCTTCAGAATACATCCTCAGTGTGAGGCATGGAGTAATCAATAAAAACTGCAAATGATAAGGAAAGGCTATTCCAGACAGAAGAAAAACCATATGCCTAGAATGAAGAAGAGCCATGGAATATTTGGAACAATGAGAGGCCCTATAAGGCTGAAGTGCAGACTACAAGAAACAAATGGAAGAACACCACTATTGAGGAGGTCAAAGGACAATTTAATCACCATTATCATATAAGTTCATCCAGACATTTTGCTATGTGCTTTATATATTACACACAATCATATATTTATATATAAGATATATAATGTATCTAATAACAACAATTATCTGATAACAACAAATTTTGAGACAGAGTCTTGCTCTGTCACCCAGGCTGGAGTACAGTGGCATGATCTCGGCTTACTGCAACCTCTGCCCCCCGGGTTGTTCAAGCGATTCTCCTGCCTCAGCCTCCCAAGTAGCTAGAACTACAGGCATGCACTACCATGCCCAGGTAATTTTGTATTTTAGTGGAGACAGGGTTTCTTCATTTTGGTCAGGCTGCTCTCGAACTCCTGACCTCAGGTGATCCACCTGCCTCAGCCTGCCAAAGTGCTGGGATTACAGGCATGAGCCACCATGCACAGCCTAATAACAACATTTTAAAATAGATATTATCATCATTTTGCAAATGAGGAAACTGAGATTTAGTAAGGCTAACAAACTTGCTGTAACTTGCTCAAAAAAAAAGTAAAGCTCTCAAGACTTGTTCGAATTCAATCTGTGCTTTAATCATTATTACTATGGTGCTTCTAAATTCTGTGCAAAATTATATCATATTTTTATTCATTGTGCTCTTTTACTTTTTACCACCAATGAAAAAAATATATATCTTCATCTGATTCTTGATTCTTTCCAAGTTACCTTCTGTTCTACCACCGTCTGAACTTCTGTACCCTAATACAGAAAATTCTGCGTAATCTTCTCCAATATTATTATGTTAGTATTCTAAATTCTATATTATTTCTCCATTCAGCTTCCTTCATGTGTATCCTCAGATTTACTTCACTGTTTCCACCATAATTTTAGTTCCTTCTATTTTTTGCCTTGCTGTCTATGGAAGTTCTCAAGATAAGGAAGAGTTCATAATCACCATCTATTCCCCAATTTACATTAAATGGAGAATTCATCATTTACAATTTTTCTTCAAACTACTTTTCAAATTATCAAACTTCACCTCTGTCTGTGAGCTAACTACCTTTGTGAGCTGTGAACTGTTATCTTTACTTATATATTTGGTCGCATGCCTATTAGTTACAAAATATTTAAAGAATTAACGGCCAAAACGTTTCTAAATTTTATGCAAACTAAACATTCACGGACGCAAGAAGCTTAACAAATCTTAAGCTCAAAAAGAGAGAAAGAAAAGTACACATTATAATCCCTTTGCTCCAAACAAGTGATAAGAGAAAATCTGGAAAGCAGCTAGAGAAAAAAGACACTTCAAACAGTAGAATATAATCTACAAAATTTTGCCTATTAAGGAGATTTTTAAAATGTTTCCATTTTTATTTGTTAAACGTGACTCCATCTGGATATCCATGGTTCTAGTGGTACAACTCTACAATCTGTTATACTACGACCATGACCAGGCATGTGTTTCCACTGCTCAACAACAACCAACTCAATTCTTAGGTCATTAATACAATCATAACATAAGAAGGGGAATGGCTGACATTCTTTTTACATTTTCTTCCCATGAATTCTTATTCTTAACAAACATAGGTGATTAAATTTAACATTATTGAAATTTTTATATATTAAAAAAAGGCCTTACAACTAGTCTTTTTCCAGAACCAAGTTTTTGCTGTTCAGTCTCCTGCCTTTTATCTGCATCTGTTGCAAAAGCAAGTACTTGGTACCTGTATGAAAGAAATTTAAAAATTGTAAATGAGTTTATAATTAAAAGTTATAAATTATTTTAAACTATAAAAGTATACAACAATCTATAAACATTATAAAACACTTTTTCCCTGTTTTTAAAAACTGTAAAATTTAAGATTGAATTCTTATTGAGTGATATTGTGACATAAGACTGTGTAAAATGTCATGATAAAGAAATTATAACCATATGTCCATTATTCAGTATTGGGAAAACAGCTCTACCAACTATCAAAGCACTTTCATTAGAATTTTATGTGACAAATAACAATACTCAAGAAAGATCTAACACCAAATAGACAGAAAAAATGTAAATATGCAAAGCAGTCAGATGGAGTAGAAATTATCAATACATAATCTATGGAACCAAAAAGAGCTGAGTTTAACCCCAGTTTAACCACTTACTAGGTAAGTACATTTTTGGCAAATAATCACTCTGTGTCTGGCTTCCCCATCCATAAAACAGAAATAATAATAGAGTCTCTAACACAATCATTGTTCAAAGGATTAAAAAATAAATTATAAAGTATCTAGTATTTGGTATATAGCAGGTATATAATTATTGATTATTGGTTGACAAAGAGATAGATTTATATAGAGATAGAGATCAATCACATAGTAGTTTGTAGCTGGCAGGTAGCGAGTTCTCAGTAACAGACATTGTAATCTATAAGTATTTTACAGCTTCTAGTTCAATAGTGACATTTAGTTCAAATTATTCTTAAAAACAATTTATAAATATTATTCAATCTAGAAATGATTAATGTATCTAATAAAGTTGAAATTTCTATATTTCTCATTAATTAATGACATATTTTTAGAATAATAATCTTACTCTACATAAAGCAACTACAGTCTCAAATATGCCTTTCCTTCCGATTGAATCAACACTCATATTTTCTAAGAGACAGATATCTGAGAGTACAAAAATCAGGGACTTGAATGAAGGCAATACAGCATATCTAAACGAGCACTGAAATGTACAATGGTCTTCAAATGTCATATACCAACTCTGAAAACATCCTATCTCAATCAAGAATAATTCATTTATAAAAAACTGTAACTTCAGTTGAATGCAGAATGATTATGGTTTAAGATTTTGCAAGACAGAAGCTGATGACAAACTTGACAATAGCCTATACAAAACAGATCTTGATTATTTCCTGATTCCAGCGCCCAAGATGGCCGAATAGGAACACCTCCAGCCTCCAGCTCCCAGCGTGAGTGACACAGAAGATGGGTGATTTCTGCATTTTCAACTGAGGTTCCAGGTTCATCTCACTGGGGAGTGCCGGACAATCAGTGCTGGTCAGCTGGTGCAGCCCAACCAGCGAGAGCTGAAGCAGGGCGAGGCATCACCTCACCTGGGAAGCCAAAGGGGAAGGGAATCCCTTTTCCTAGCCAAGGGAAACTGAGACACACAACACCTGGAAAAATCGGGTAACTCCCACCCTAATACTGCGCTTTACCAAGGGTCTTAGTAAACAGCACACCAGCAGATTATATCCCACGCCTGGCCCAGAGGGTCCCACGCCCACGGAGCCTCCCTCATTGCTAGCACAGCAGTCTGAGATCCAAATGCAAGGTGGCAGCGAGGCTGGGGAAGGGGCACCCATCATTGCTGAGGCTTAAGTGGGTAAACAAAGCCACCAGAAAGCTCGAATTTGGCGGAGCCCACGGCAGCTCAAGGAGGCCAGCTTGCCTCTGTAGACTCCTCCCCTGGGGACAGGGCATAGCTAAACAAAAAGCAGCAGAAACCTCGGCAGAGGTAAATGCCCATCTGATAGCTTTGAAGAAAGCAGTGGATCTCCCAGCACGGAGGTTAAGATCTGAGAACAGAGAGACTTCCTGCTCAAGTGGGTCCCTGACCCCTGAGTAGCCTAACTGGGAGACATCTCCCACTGTTATGCCCAGACCGTTTATTCCCCAAAGAAGACCACCAGAGTCCAGAGTCAAAGGCAAGCGGCAAGGATCTTTACTGCAAGTTTGAACTTGGTCCCTCCACTTCACAGCTTACAAGAGGGCCCCGAACAATGCGTGCGCTTGCTTTTTATAGCCCGATGTAAACAGGACTTGTAAGGTTATAGAGGAACAAGGCATTTCTCTAGGTTACAGCATTACAATAGGTTAACATTTTAAGTTATACATTTAGCAGTTTTCTATTGGTTCCCACGCTTTCAGTAAAACCACAAACGGCTGTGTCCTTATCGGAGATTTTCCAGGTGGTGTTTTTCTAAAGTTGAGATATATGGTAGTCTCTGAGTTGAGAAATGTGTTTGTACTGGGCTCAGGAAGTTGAGAGATATATGGTGATTTTGTTGAAAAGAAAAGAGGGAAATGTGGGGAAAAGAAAGGTCAGCCTGTTACTGTGTTCTTATAGATAGAAGTAAGTTTAAGAGACTCCATTTGGCTCTGTATTTGAGATGCTGTTAATCTGTGACTCTACCCCCAATCCTTGCTAGAGACATTGCTGTGGTAATTAAGGATTTTGGGCTGTAAGGAATGTGCTTTGTTAGGCAAATGCTTAAAGCCTGCTTGTGGTTGTAGGTCAGTACCATTCTCCTAAATCTCAGCAAAAGTAAAAGATCTGTCTCTCGCCCGTCCCTGGGCAAACGGAACATCTCCGGGCATCTGTATGTCTTACTGCTGATTCACTCCCTCATTTTCTGAGCAACAAATACCAACGGAACTCAGAGACCGGTGCCAGCGTGGGTCCCCTGTAAGCACAGCACTGGTCCCCTGGGCCCCGCCTTTCTCTCTCTATACTTTGTCTCTGTGTCTTTATTTCTTTCACCACTAGGTGCAGACTGACACCTCACACCTCACACGGCGGGGTACACCCCTGAGACGAAGCTTCCAGAGCAAGAATCAGACAGCAACACTCACTGTGCAGCAATATTCAATCTTCTGCAGCCTCCGCTGCTGATACCCCGGCAAACAGGGTCTGGAATGGACCTCAAGCAAACTCCAACAGACCTACAGCTGAGGGTCCTGACTGTTAGAAGGAAAACTAACAAACAGAAAGGACACCCACACCAAAACCCCATCAGTACGTCACCAGCTACAAAGACCAAAGGCAGATAAAACCACAAAAATGGGGAAGAAGCAGTGCAGAAAAGCTAGAAATTCAAAAAATCAGAGAGCATCTCCCCCTCCAAAGGAACACAGCTCATTGCCAGCAACAGCACAAAGCTGGACGGAGAATGCCTTTGACGAGTTGAGAAAAGAAGGCTTAAGTCGATCAAACTTCTCAGAGCTAAAGGAGGAACTACGTAACCAGCGCAAAGAAACGAAAAACCTTGAAAAAAGAATGGATGAATGGATGGCTAGAATAATCAATGCAGAGAAGACCTTAAAAGAACTGATAGAGACGAAAACCATAACACGAGAACTACGTAACAAATGCACAAGCTTCAGTAACCGACTCAATCAACTGGAAGAAAGACTATCAGCGATTGAAGATCAAACGAATGAAATGAAGTGAAAAGAGAAGTGTGGAGAAAAAAGAGTAAAAAGAAATGAACAAAGCCTCCAGAAGTATGGGACTGTGTGAAAACACGAAGTCTACGTCTGACTGGTATGCCTGAAAGTGATGGGGAAAATGGAACCAACTTGGAAAACACTCTGCAGGATATCATCCAGGAGAACTTCCCCAACCTAGTAAGGCAGGCCAACATCCAAATTCAAGAAATACAGAGAATGCCACAAAGATACTCCTCAAGAAGAGCAACTCCAAGACACATAATTGTCAGATTCACCAAAGTTGAAATGAAGGAAAAAATGTTAAGGGCAGCCAGAGAGAAAGGTCAGGTTACACACAAAGGGAAGCTCATCAGACTAACAGCAGATCTCTCGGCAGAAACTCTACAAGCCAGAAGAGAGTGGGGGCCAATAGTCAACATTCTTAAAGAAAAGAATTTTCAACCCAGAATTTCATATCCAGCCAAACTAAGTTTCATAAGTGAAGGAGAAATAAAATTCTTTACAGATAAGCAAATGCTTAGAGATTTTGTCATCACCAGGCCTGCCCTACAAGAGATCCTGAAGGAAGCACTAAACATGGAAAGGAACAACAGGTACCAGTCATTGCAAAAACATGTCAAAATGTAAAGTCCATCAATGCTAGGAAGAAACTGCATCAACTAGCAAGCAAAATAACCAGCTAATATCATAATGACAGGATCAAGTTCACACATAACAATATGAACCTTAAATGTAAATGGACTAAATGGATGTAATGCACTAAACCTTAAATGTAAATGGACTAAATGTAAATGGTCCAATTAAAAGACACAGACTGGCAAATTGGATAAAGATTCAAGACCCATCAGTTTGCTGTATTCAGGAGACCCATCTCACATGCAGAGACACACATAGGCTCAAAATAAAGGGATGGAGGAAGATCTACCAAGCAAATGGAAAACAAAACAAAGCAGGGGTTGTGAAGGGGTGGCCTGCCCCTCCACACCTGTAGGTGTTTCTCGTTAGGTGGAACGAGAGACTTTAGAAAAGAAGTAAGACCCAGAGACAAAGTATAGAGAAAGAAAAGCGGAGCCCAGGGGACCAGCGCTCAGCTTACAGAGGACCCATGCCGGCACCGGCCTCTGAGTTCCCTTAGTATTTATTGATAATTATCTTTACCATTAAAAAGATAAGGGAGTGGCTAGACAATAGGATCATTGTAGGGAGGAATTCGGCAGTAAGACATATGAACAAAAATCCTTGTAACATGAATAAGTTTAAAGGAAAATGCTGTGCCTTGAGATGCATATGCGAACATCTCCATAAACCTTTTAGCAGTATTGCTCCAGCAAGCCCCACCTTATTCCTAAAGGTGGTTTTCTCCTTATTCAGTAAACAAAGCACACAGTGGGTTTTACCCAGAGATGTTCCATTGCCCAGGGAGGGGCAGGATTTTTAATCAGCAAGCTGCCTTCAGGTACTTGTTTAACAAAGACACATCCTGCACAGCCCAATATCCATTAAACTTTGAGTCACCACACCACATGTCTCTTGCAAGGACAAAGTTGGGGGTAGGGTCACAGATTAACAGCATCTCAAATACAGAACTAAATGGAGTCTCTTATGTCTACTTCCTTCTATATAGACACAGTAACAGGCTGATCTCTCTTTCTTTTCCCCACAGGTTGCAATCCTAGTCCCTGATAAAACAGACTTTAAACCATCAAAGATCAAAAGAGACAAAGAAGGCCATTACATAATGGTAAAGGGATCAATTCATCAGGAAGAGTTAACTATCCTAAATATATATGCACCCAACACAGGAGCACCCAGATTCATAAAGCAAGTCCTTAGAGACTTACACAGAGACTTAGACTCCCATACAATAAAAATGGAAGACTTTAACACCCCACTGTCAATATTAGACAGATCAACAAGACAGAAGGTTAACAAGGATATCCAGGAATTGAACTCAACTCTGCACCAAGCGGACCTAATAGACATCTATAGAACTCTCCACCCCAAATCAACAGAATATACATTCTTCTCAACACCACATCGCACTTATTCCAAAACTGACCACATAGTTGGAAGTAAAGCAGTCCTCAGCAAATGTAAAAGAATAGAAATTATAACAAACTGACTCTCAGACCACAGTGCAATCAAATTAGAACTCAGGACTAAAAAACTCAATCAAAACTGCTCAACTACTTGGAAACTGAACAACCTGCTCCTGAATGACTACTGGGTACATAACGAAATGAAGGCAGAAATAAAGATGTTCTTTGAAATCAATGAGAACAAAGATACAACATACCAGAATCTCTGGGACACATTTAAAGCAGTGTGTAAAGGGAAATTTATAGCACTAAATGCCCACAAGAGAGAGCAGGAAACATCTACAATTGACACCTATATCACAATTAAAAGAACTAGAGAAGCAAGAGCAAACACATTCAAAAGCTAGCAGAAGGCAAGAAATAACTGAGATCAGAGCAGAACTGAAAGAGATAGAGACACAAAAAACCCTCCAAAAAATCAATGAATCCAGGAGCTAGTTTTTTGAAAAGATCAACAAAATTGATAGACCGCTAGCAAGACTAATAAAGAAAATAGAGAAGAATGAAATAGATGCAATAAAAAATGAAAAAGGGGGTATCACCACTGACCCCACAGAAATACAAACTACCATCAGAGAATACTATAAACACCTCTACGCAAATAAACTAGAAAACCTAGAAGAAATGGATAATTTCCTGGACACTTACACTCTCCCAAGACTAAACCAGGAAGAAGTTGAATCCCTGAATAGACCAATAGCAGGCTCTGAAATTGAGGCAATAATTAATAGCCTACCAACCAAAAAAAGTCCAGGACCAGACGGATTCACAGCCGAATTCTACCAGAGGTACAAGGAGGAGTTGGTACCATTCCTTCTGAAACTATTCCAATCAATAGAAAAAGAGCGAATCCTCCCTAACTCATTTTAGGAGGCCAACATCACCCTGATACCAAAGCCTGACAGAGATACAACCAAAAAAGAGAATTTTAGACCAATATCCCTGATGAGCATCGATGCAAAAATCTTGAATAAAATACTGACAAACCAAATCAAGCAGCACATCAAAAAGCTTATCCACCATAATCAAGTGGACTTCATCCCTGGGATGCAAGGCTGGTTCAACATATGCAAATCAATAAACCATAATCCAGCATATAAACAGAACTAGCCGGGCGCGGTGGCTCAAGCCTGTAACCCCAGCACTTTGGGAGGCCAAGGCAGGCAGATCATGAGGTCAGGAGATCGAGACCATCTTGGCTATCACGGTGAAACCCCGTCTCTACTAAAAATACAAAAGATTAGCCGGGCGTGGTGGCAGGCGCCTGTAGTCCCAGCTACTCGGAGGCTGAGGCGGGAGAATGGCATGAACCCGAAAGGCGGAGCTTGCAGTGAGCCGAGATCGCGCCACTGCACTCCAGCCTGGGCGACACAGCCAGACTCCGTCTCAAAAAAATAAATAAATAAAAATAAAAATAAATAAACAGAACTAAAGACAAAAACCACATGATTATCTCAATAGATGCAGGACAGGCCTTTGACAAAATTCAATAGCCCTTCCTGTTAAAAACTCTCAACAAATTCGGTATTGATGGAATGTATCTCAAAATAATAAGAGCTATTTATGACAAACCCACAGCCAATATCATACTGAATGGGCAAAAACTGGAAGCATTCCCCTTGAAAACTGGCACAAGACAGGGATGCCCTCTCTCACCACTCCCATTCAACATAGTGATGGAAGTTCTGGCTAGGGCAATCAGGCAAGAGAAAGAAATAAAGGGCATTCAGTTAGGAAAAGAAGAAGTCAAACTGTCCCTGTTTGCAGATGACATGATTGTATATTTAGAAAACCCCATTTTCTCAGCTCAAAATCTCCTTAAGCTGATAAGCAACTTCAGCAAAGTCTCAGGATACAAAGTGCAAAAATCACAAGCATTCTTATACACCAATAACAGACAAACAGAGAGCCAAATCATGAATGAACTCCCATTCACAACTGCTTCAAGGAGAATAAAATACCTAGGAATCTAACTTACAAGAGATGTGAAGGACCTCTTCAAGGAGAACTACAAACCACTGCTCAGTGAAATAAAAGAGGACACAAACAAATGGAAGAACATACCATGCTCATAGATAGGAAGAATCAGTATTGTGAAAATGGCCATACTGCCCAAGGTAATTTAAAGATTCAATGCCAACCCCATTAAGCTACCAATGACTTTCTTCACAGAATTGGAAAAAACTGTTTTGAAGTTCATATGGAACCAAAAAAGACCCTGCATTGCCAAGACAATCCTAAGCCAAAAGAACAAAGCTGGAGGCATAACACTACCTCACTTCAAACTATACTACAAGGCTACAGTAACCAAAAGAGCATGGTACTGGTACCAAAACAGAAATATTGACCAATGGAACAGAACAGAGCCCTCAGAAATAATACCACACATCTACAACCATCTGATCTTTGACAAACCTGAGAAAAACAAGAAATGGGGAAAGGATTCCTTATTTAATAAATGGTGCTGGGAAAATTGGCTAGCCATAAGTAGAAAGCTGAAACTGGATCCTTTCCTTACTCCTTATATGAAAATTAATTCAAGATGGATTAGAGACTTAAATGTTAGACCTAAAACCATAAAAGCCCTAGAAGAAAACCTAGGTAATACCACTCAGGACATAGGCATGGGCAAGGACTTCATGTCTAAAACACCAAAAGCAATGGCAGCAAAAGCCAAAATTGACAAATGGGATCTAATTAAACTAAAGAGCTTCTGTACAGCAAAAGAAACGACCATCAGAGTGAACAGGCAACCTATAGAATGGGAGAACATTTTTGCAATCTACTCATCTGATAAAGAGCTAATATCCAGAACCTATAAAGAGCTCAATCAAATTTACAAGAAAAAAAACAAACAATCCCATCAAAAAGTAGGCAAAGGATATGAACAGACACTTCTCAAAAGAAGACACTCATACAGCCAACAGACACATGAAAAAATGCTCATCATCACTCGCCATCAGAGAAATGCAAATCAAAACCACAATGAGATATCATCTCACACCAGTTAGAATGGCAATCATTTAAAAGTCAGGAAACAACAGGTGGTAGAGAGGATGTGGAGAAATAGGAACACTTTTACACTGTTGGTGGGACTGTAAACTAGTTCAACCATTGTGCAAGACAGTTTGGTGATTCCTCAAGGATCTAGAAGTAGAAATACCATTTGACCCAGTCATCCCATTACTGGGGATATACCCAAAGGATTATAAGTCATGCTGCTATAAAGACACATGCACACATATGTTTATTGTGGCACTATTCACAATAGCAAAGACTTGTAATCAACCCAAATGTCCATCAGTGACAGACTGGATTAAGAAAATGTGGCACATATACACCATGGAATACTATGCAGCCATAAAAAAGGATGAGTTTGTGTCCTTTGTAGGGACATGGATGCAGCTGGAAACCATCATTCTCAGCAAACTATCGCAAGAACAGAAAACCAAATACCGCATGTTCTCACTCATAGGTGGGAATTGAACAATGAGATCACTTGGACACAGGAAGGGGAGTATCACACACCGGGTCCAATGTGGGGGGTAGGGGGGAGGGATAGCATTAAGAGATATACCTAATGTAAATGACGAGTTAATGGGTGCAGCACACCAACAAGGCACATGTATACATATGTAACAAACCTGCACGTTGTACACATGTACCCTAGAACTTAAAATATAATAAAAAAAGATCTTATCGTTAATATGAAAACTTAATGTATATAAATTGCATTCATTTTATAAACATATAGTAGGGATCTAATACAAACATTAACAATGGAAAAACTACTACATGATCTATACTCATAAGGAGGTCCCACACTAGTTGTAGAGACTCATACACAGACAGCTAAGTATAACTCAGAGTATCTTATGCTAATTAACAGAAGGTACGTACCTAGTACCAATACTAACAACTAATTGGGGAAGAAAAGATATGCTCTTGGTATAGGTTCAGGAAGAGAAAGCTAGGTTTTAAAGGATGAGTGAAAATTCTATCACGCTGGTAAAGAAGGCATTATGGTAAAGTAAATAACACATGCAAAGGCATGCAGCAGTAAAAGAGACATGAAAGGCCATGACAGGAGTTTAGGAGAGATGCATGACAGGGAGGAATGAGTCATGGGCCGCATGAAGTAAAAGGGAGAAGATCTCAGCCTTGAAAAATCATGCTACAAAATCCCACGGGCAGCTGCAGCAAATCTCTCTACACTATCTGAGATTGACCTTCAAAATTCCAAAGTCTCTAAAAGTGCAAAATAATTACACCTCACATTCTGAACTCCAAATAGGATTGCTTTCCTATTCCCAATTCATAACAACAGAAATAGTATGTGCTGGTGACTAGAACATCATCCCAGAGCTTGTCCTGCTATGGATCTAACCCTAGGCAATTAGTTACATAGGTGGGTCATTTCCTGCAGAAACCAACCTGCCAGGGGATAATGTAGATGTTCATGAGATTGTTACAAAGGTCCAAAACTCTTTGAGCTATTTGAAGCTTCTTATATAACTATGGTCATTATTTCATCTAAGAAATAAGTGAGCCCCTAAAGCGGCCTTATTAACATTAAAACAGCAGGCAGAGGCACAGCCAAAATTGACTACTGATTTCCAAATGCAAACCATTTATCTTCCTAAAAGACAACTCAGAAAAGTATTTTATTACTTAAACTTAACAGCAAAATTAGATGATGACAAACTTACAAGAGCATCTATTTTCTGGTTCTTCCTTAACTCCTCTTAACTGTGACCAATAAAGTACATAAAAATCTATTTCTAAAACCAAACAATTCCAAGCAGATTTGGAAATTCTGAAATAAAATATTTGGGTCTTTTTTCTTACCATTCAAGTGTTCAGTAACATAAGCTACACAAAAAAGTTTCCTTGTTGAGACTGCTGAAAGAATAATCAGGGCCAATGTAACAAGATCTTATGAAAGAGTGCCATACAAGTCCCTCAGAACAGAAAGGCACTAATCACAACTACAGCAAGTGCAGGTAAACAGTGGTGCTTTTTGACTCACTAACCACAAATGCTTAACAGGTCCTGTAGTGCACCAATAACAAACTCAACCACATACTTTAATACTCCATATTGCATTGCATTGTAAAAACAGCAGCAAGTAACTAAAATACAGATTGAGGCATCACAGAGCACAAAAGTGAACCCTCCAAAATCATTTATTTTCAAATGAAACATAACTATCACCTCAATGAGTGGCAGGAAGTTTTGGAACCTTGATATGTAACCCAGAGAGCTTTACTAGAAATGGAAGTTTGAGATACACAGCATTATTATGTTGATTTCAACTATACCTAAAACATTCTTGACTGTGCCAGGAAGAATCCTTTTCATTGAAAGATGCCGGTAACAAAACAGAAGCTTTCTTTATACACTTTTCACTCTTCTGTCAGTTCTCATCAAACACCTACTTTCACCAAGGTACAGTGCTAGGCACTTCAGGGGATACAGAATTCCTGCCATCAAGGAGCACTGAGCTTAGTCAAGGAGAAAAGCAAATAAATGTTTGCTATCAGTGGAAGCATGAATAATACCTAAGGGAAGCACTGAAAACCTACTATGTAAATTGAGAAAAAGGAGATGTTGCTTACATCTAGGTCAGGGAAGAACTGAAGGGGAGCAGGGAGGCTTCTAGACATAATTTCCACGTGCAGAGAAAGAAGGAAGAGCACTTCAGACATAGGAGATAGACAGTATGTGCAAGAAAAAAAAAAAGAGAGAAAGAGAAAAAAGCCTTTAACATATATGGAGACTACAAATATTTCCATTTGGTCAGAGCCAAAGATTGGAGAAGAATACTTCTTCTTAAAATAGTCAACTAAATTCAACAAAAACACTTTTAAATCTTTATTTAAGGCTGATTATTTACTTAGTAATGTATTAGGAGCTATTGAGGGGTTGCTGGGGAAGGAGTATAGCAGACAGGAGAGAAATAACACCCACGGCAGATAGACTCTTTTAGGGAGCCTCCCTACATTCAACTCTTGGAGGTCCTGCCTCAAAGCCTCCTCAGCATCCTATGCAAAGCTCTGCTATAGCCTGTATCACAAATGGACTGAAGTATCTGACTTCCCGCCTCCCTCCTTGAATTCTACTTGAGGATAAGAGACACGTCTATTTGACTACATTTCCAGTACCTTGCACAGTATGTAGCACACAAGTCTGTTGAAAAATATTTGCTGAATGAATGACTGAATAAACAAATGGAATTATTCAGTCAGTGAACAGATGTTTAGGACAGATTCCTCTCTCAAGAACCTGATAATGCAAGATACTCTGGAAAATGTCAGTATAAGAAGGCAATACATGACAGCCAAACATCAGTGTTTTAGGCAGTAATATATCTAGGAGGTGAAAAAAGGAAGACAGTTGAACCAGTTAACTTCAAAAGTTACTTCCAAGTCCAAAAGTCCACATCATAGAGGTAAAATGGGACCGGATTATAAAAAGCACTGAATGTCAATATTAAAAAATCTAGGCTGGGTATGGTGGCTCATGCCTGTAATCCCAGAACTTTGGGAGGTCAAGGCGGGTAGATTGCCTGAGCTCAGGAGTTTGCGACCAGCCTGGGCAACACAATGAAACCCCGTCTCTACTAAAATACAAAAATGATTAGCGAGCGTGGCAGCATGCGCCTATAGTCCCAGCTACTCGGGAGGCTGAGGCAGAACAATTGCTTCAACCCGGGAGACAGAGGTTGCAGTGAGCCAAGATCGCGCCACTGCACTCAGCCTGGGCGACAGAGCGAGACTCCATCTCAAAAAAAAAAAAACCAAAAAAAACAAAAACAAACAAACAAAAAAAACAGGTCTAGGTTTTTTCGTAAGAAATAAAAATTACTGTGGCTTAAAGAAGTGTTTCAAAAGAAAAGATATGAGAAGGACCCTTCACAGTTTAGAGAGAAAAAAAAAAAACAGAAATCCAAGTGAAAAAATACAGGCCTGAACCAATGGGAATGGGAAGGAAAGGCTGAAAAAGAGAAAGTATTAAGGGCAGGGATTACTGACTAAATAACTCTGAAAGGCAAAGGATAAGAAAAGAGAATAAAAGATGATCAAAGTTTGGACATACATGGCCCTTACCCTTACCCCCAAAAAAGGGCAAACAGGCCAGGAGTTATGGTTCATGCCAGTAATCCCAGCACTTTGGGAGGCCAAGGTAGGAGGATCACTTAAGCCCAAGAGTTCAAGACCAGTCTGGGCAACATAGTGAGACCCTGTCTCTATTAAAAAAAAAAAAAAAAAAAAATCAAGGGCAAACAATTCTCTTACTTCAAAAGAAAAATGGTGCTCAAAGTGTGCCCCTGAATTAGATTCACCTAGAGTAAAAATTTACAATGATGGGCCGGGCGCGGTGGCTCAAGCCTGTAATCCCAGCACTTTGGGAGGCCGAGACGGGCGGATCACGAGGTCAGGAGATCGAGACCATCCTGGCTAACACAGTGAAACCCCGTCTCTACTAAAAAAATACAAAAAAAACAAAAAACAAAAACTAGCCGGGCGAGGTGGCGGGCGCCTGTAGTCCCAGCTACTCGGCGTAAACCCGGGAGGCGGAGCTTGCAGTGAGCCGAGATCCGGCCATGGCACTCCAGCCTGGGCGACAGAGCGAGACTCCATCTCAAAAAAAAAAAATTTACAATGATGATTTCTGGGTCTTATCCCCAAACCTATTAAAAGAAATCTAGGGGACTGGGGACTAGCATCTGTAAATGTGCATTTAATAACAGGCTGTCCAGGTGACTCCCACGCACACTGAAGTTTGAGACCCCGAGTCTTTGCTGGTTTTTATTTGAACATAATTAAGTGGGGTTTAAAGAAATGAAAGGTATCAATATCAAAAATGAAAATGAATTATGTGTTAAAGCCTATTCTATTAACTGATTATATTCTATTAACCGATTATAGACAGATTTAATAAAACCTCAAAAGAACAAACTTAGAGTTTTCATGCTTTCTCCAAAATCCAAAAATGCAGCAGTGATTATCATTTAATATAATCTATTACAAAGTTGAAAGTACAACATACTATTTAATGTTGTAAACCTTCTCGATTGTCATCATTTCACAATAATCTCATATCTCATACATTTTTGCCATTATAAATGATCCAAATAATGGATAACGTGTACATTTTTTAGTCTAAGACAAAGATGAATTTAATAGATTGGTATGTTGGAGAATTACCACAGTTAAAACAATGTGAGCTTCTGTTAGATTAAACTCACACATTAAGGAAATCTACACATTACTTCTTTATCCAATCACTCCTAGAGTTATTATCAAATTAATTCCTATGCACATATTTCAAAGAGTAAGTAACTGGGTGTTTAAATATTTGTACTGTGACCCTAGCATAGCACTACTTGGCAGGAGGTGAGGCACAGAGCTGGGTGGAAAGCTAAAAAGCAGATCTCCTAATACTGCTCAAGTTTGGCAGGCTTGAGTAAACTATACAGATATTTTTCCCAATCTCTCAAAATAAATATAATATTTTATTTATTACCAGTAGCAATGCCACCATTCAATCATCTCCTTTGGACAAAAGCCATAAGAATTATAGACGGAATATTACATGATGATACACTTCCTAAATCAGTGAAATTCTGCTTACTCACAAACATTCACTTATTTTCAGAGTTTTAACCCTAGATACCTAGTCATTTACAAAAAGCAAATGGCTACTTATGAAGAGAAAACTGCATTAACTTGTTATATACACAACATTGAAACTTGAAGACAAAAATTTACATCTGTTGCCTGATGAATTTATATCTTCTCCCCATCTTGGGAAAAATGATGTGGCCAAAAATAATGTTGAAAAGCTATGATGATGTGCTGCTTAGATGTTTAAAGATCTAAATGTTGCCATCAGTAAGGTAACACAATAAAGCTACTAAAGACACTGAAACCCTCCAAGGCTATTTCTTTTCCCAGCATGAATTTCTACTTTCTTTTCCCCATTCTCTCTGCCAATAAAAACCTTCCTCTCCAAAAACTCAAAACCTTGACTTTTATTTAAATCTAGCTGGTGGAGAAGAAAACAGTCTCTCTCATACACAATTTACCATGACCAATAAGAATTTCTAGCAAATAAGTATAAACTATTTGCTTAGGATCATTTTCATACTTCACTTATACTATGAATTGTTCTTTTAAAAAAGTATTAACATTCATATTAACAGTTCATGCCAGTATTTTTCCTATGTCACACACATTCCTTTTTGTTATAAAAGTATTCCACAGCTAAATCTTCAATTTGGCTTTTTTCACTCAACATTGTGTTTAATTATTTACTATATCAAGGAACAATCACAAAAATCATTGAGCATTTTCTACAGGGTGGTAACTTGACATACATTTAATCCCTATAACGAACTTGTCAAAATGAATAATATTACTTCCTTTAGAGTCAGGATAAGGACAGTGACCATCAAACATCTGGAGTGGTAAAATCAGGATTCCAATCCAGGTCTGCCTCCCAAACTACTTTACTATATTGCCTTTCAAATATTTTACAATAGTAAATGATATCGTCTAAGTCACCACAATCACATTTTGTCAAAGAAACCAATCTCTTTTTCATTTGTGATACTGAAGCCCTTTGTGGACAAAAATTAGTCAGCAACAAACACACCAAAACATCATGATTCCAAAGATTTAACATCCAAACTTACTTATAACTTTCCACTTGTCGGCAGGAAGAGACAGTAATGAAGGAATCTGTACGGGAACTGTAGGCAAGAGGACCAGGCAGAAGAAAGCCAGGGAGAAATCTTCCAAAAGCATAGCTCTCCTGCTCAAATACCATCAGCATCCCATCCATAGACTGGATGCAAATTAAATCTCGACCTAAAGAAGAAATAGAGAAAATTAGATGGCCTATTCTTTTTATAAATATAATATTTTTATTAATCACTATCTACAACAAGTATGTCTTAGGCACCAATTTTACATAAATCATAGCATTAAGCAGCATTGGGTGTGAAAATTACTAATAGTGAAAAATACTAATCCCTGATTGCCCTCAACTATAGACTGATTCTGAGGTGTCTTCTACTATTAGTCTATCAATATTAAGTACAATATTCACAGTTCTTAAAATTTACTGAGATGATGGTAATGATGATGATTTCTATGATACAGTTTAGTATCCCTAATCTGAGAAAGATCTAGTGACTATAACCTTTCATGTCCTGCTAGTGTGATTAGTATATCTTATAATGTATTACATAGGGAAAAATTATGTTAGAGGAAAATTAAGTTACTCATTAAGGGAATAAATAAAAGGCCAGTCTTGTGCCTTGTCATCTCTAGCTCATACATCATATACAATAAGTACTATAGTAACTATTCTATATCACCTTGAATATCAGTGATATTCTTAAATAGTATACTTTGATTTTAAAAAGAGCTCAAAAGAAATCAAATTGCATAGAAATAGATGATACTCCTCTTGTATCTGTCTAAGGACAATCATACAGCTAAGCAACTTTTAAAAAGAAAACATATCACCAAAGGAGGCTAAAAAAAAAGAAAAAAGAGAGAGAGCAAACTGAGTTTTGGAGTGCTTATTACTGCACTATACTCTAACCCATCTCAACTAATACAATAGATTTATCAACCTTAAGTAGTCTGAAAGATATTCTAGGATGAGTATTGTCTGCGAATGAATGTTCACTAAACATACATCTGAACCATCCAGGAATCTCTTTAGAGAGATAAAAATTGTTTATATTAATGCTGTTTGAAAAGCATTTTCTCAATACTCAGATTCTTTCATAATGTATAGTAGGCTTTACAGTTACTGTGTTAAGCTTTGTTTTTGTTGTTGTTAATGTTTTTTTTGGTTTTGTTGTTGTTGTTTTGAGACAGAGTCTCACTCTCTGGCCAGGCTGGAGTGCAGTGGCACGATCTCAGCTCACCGCAACCTCTGCCTCCTGGGTTCAAGTGATTCTCCTGCCTCAGTCTCCCAAGTAGCTGGGACTACAGGCGCCACCACGCCCAGCTAATTTTTGTATTTTTGTAGTTTTTAGTAGTATTCTTTTGTATTTTTAGGGTTTCAACAATGTTGGCCAGGATGGTCTCGATCTCTTGACCTCAAGATCCACCCACCTTGGCCTTCCAAAGTGCTGGGTCTACAGGCATGAGCCACCACGCCCAGCCTAAGCTTTGTTTTTTAGTGTTATCCTTATCCACTATGCTATTAAAAGTTTCCAAAACAGATATGAGTTTATATGTATGCTGCATGTGTATGCATGCTGTACACATGTATTCACAGAGACACAATCAGACAAAAAGAATCTCATCTAGCTATTTGGCAAACCTACCTGTCTGCAATCAACAAAAATGTATAAGTATAAAAATGCCTCTAAGTAGCCAAAATAAATGCTGCAAGGTCTTTGTAATAAAAATCATGCAAATTTTCATAGGTAGGATTCCCAGGTCCCACTAAGAGCATCAATTCTTATTTTAATTATGGTTCTAACAATTGTCGTTTTTATAAACAAGTTACTGATATTCCTGTAGCTTCAGCCTTCTCATTTGTAAAATAAGTATATTTGTACAAGAGCTCCAAGGTTATCAGTTAATCTTCAGCAAAGGCGCCAAGAATACACAATGGTGAAAGAATAGTCTCTTCAATAAGTGGTGCTGGGAAAACTGGATATCCACATGCCAAAAAAAAAAAAAAAAAAAGGATCCTTATCTTACACTAAAAAAAAAAAAAAAAAAGATCCTTATCTTACACTATATAAAAAAAAAAAAAGATCCTTAGCTACACTATACAATCAAAATCCACTCAAAATAGTTTAAGATTTAAACCTAAGATCTGAAGCTGCAAAACTCCCGGAAGGTAAACATATGGTGAAAAGCTTCACGGCATTGGTCTTGGCAATGATTTTTTGGATAGGACACCAAAAGTACAAGCAAAACAAAAAAGAAGGTGGAGGACTACATCAAACTAATTTTCTGCACAGCAAAGAAAACAATCAATAAAAAGCACATAATGGGAGAAAATATTTGCAAACCATATATCTGATAAGCAATTAGTTTCTAAAATATATAAGAAGCTCACACAACTCAATAACAAAAAAACAAATAAACCAATTCAAAAATGGGCAAAGGACAAGAATAGACATTTTTCCAGATAAGACATACAAATGGCCAACAGGTATATGAAAAGGTGCTCAACATCACTAATTATCAGGGAAATGTAAAACAAAAACCACAATGAGATATCACCTCACATGTTAGAAAAAAAGAAAGAACTCCTGCCATTTACAACAACGTGGATGAACCTAGAGAACACCATGCTAAATGAAATAAGCCAGACAACAAAAGACAAACACTACATGATCTCACTCATTTGTGGAATATTTTTTAAAAGTCAAATTCATAGAAACAGGGAGTAGCAGGGTGCTTACCAGGGTTCAGGGATGGGGAAAATGAGGAAATATTGCTCAAATGATATACACTTGCAGTTATAATACGAATACGTTCTGGAGACCTAATGCATAGCACAGTGATTGCAGTGAATAATAATGGACACTTGAAATTTGCTAAGCGAGTAGATTTTTGTTCTCACCACAGAAAAAAGGAGGTAATTATGAGAAGTGATTTATATGTTAATTAGCTTGATTCTGGTAATCATTACACAATGTATATGTATATTAGAACATCACATTGTACACCTTGAATATATACAATTTTTATTATCAATCATATCTCAATAATGCTGAAAAAAAGAGTTCCAAAGTTAGAGGTAAGATGTCAAAGTCTCTAACACAGTATAGCACACATAAGACACAGAATAAATTATAGCATTATTAAGAGGGTTATTACTACCTGCTTCCCTAGCCCAGAAAAAAAGAAAGTGGTAAATTAGAAAGGGGGCGAAGGCACTGTCAGCTGTGAGCAATGACAGCTAATGCCCTAACAAAAATAAAAGAGAACATCTATAAAACACGTATCAAATAATTCAAAAAAGAACATCTGTCTGGGCTCAGTTAGCATAAGAGCAATTATGAACCCTATATATCTCAAAAAGAGAAATGTCATTATTAAGTGGATTTAATATAGTTTGGTATAGCTCTTTTTTTGCAAAAAAGGAACCTTTGGCAGAGATGCTAACTGCTGCCCCCAACAGTCATTCTTTCTTTAGTAGTAGAATCATGATTTATCGCGAGACACATGGCCATCCAAAATAACGCTTCGTTTAAGATGGTTAAATGTGACAGAAATAAACTTTTTTTTTTTTTTGAGACGGAGTCTTGCTCCCTCGCCCAGGCTGGAGTGAGTGCAGTGGCACGATCTTGGCTCACTGCAACCTCCTCCTCCCGGGTTCAAGCAATTATTCTGCCTCAGCCTCCCAAGTAACTGAGATTACAAGTGTGTCACCACCCCTGACTGATTTTTGTATTTTTAGTAAAGATGAGGTTTCACCATGTTGGCCAGGCTGGTCTTGAACTTCTGACCTCATGTGATCCGCTCACCTCGGCCTTCCAAAGTGCTGGAATTACAGGCATTAAGCCACCGCACCTGGCCAAACATCTTTCTTATTGCAGCCATCATTAAGTCGAGCCTTTGTTAAAGCAACCAAACCTGGATCTTAAATAACAGAGAATCAGAATCTGAGCCTAAAGATCCATCCAGCATTGCTGTCTATTAAAATTTAGTTTCACTTAACTGAACCCTGGTACCAAAAATAACAGGTACAGGAAGGATATTGGGACAACTGGGGGAATTTGAATATGACTGCAGGTTTGATAACATTAAGGAATTATTGCTAATTTTCTTAAGTGTGATCATGGCGTTGTGAAATATTCTCATTGGGAGATGTGTGCTGACGTATTTATGGTAAAGAGGTGCAAGATGTGTAACTCACTTTCAAATGGTTCATCAAAAAAATGTGTATAAATACATATATATTTACAATGGTTGATGTGGAAATATGGGTGTTCATGTCACTTTTTCTATATACTTTTTCACAACAAAAGTATTTTAAAAATTAAGTGTAAATATATACATTTTGTATGTAAATACAAATGTCAATACATTTTCTATTAAGATATGAAATATTTATGCAATGACCTTGACCTATGGTGGAGGATATTATGGTAACCAAAATAATACTCTTGATATCTGTGTTATTGAAGACGATAAGTTCGAAACATGTGTACTTGCAAGCAGAAGTACCAATTAAATTTGTGTTCATTTCAATATGTGGTATCATTGTACCACAAATCTTCAGTCTCCCAAAGACTTCAAAGAAGTGGTCTTCAGAATGTGGCCCCCAGACCAGCACCATTTGCATCACCTAGGAACTTCTCAGCAATGCCAATTCTAAGATACCAATCCAGGCCTATCTTATCAGAAACTCTGGTCACAGAGCCCAGAAATGCTAAGTTTTAACAAGCCTAGAGACTACTATGGTGCATGCTAAAGTTTCAGAACCACTACCTTAGCATGATAGGATGAAGAACTAAGGCCTGAAGAAAGCCTAAACCCCAGAGAAAACCTGGCCTGTTAGCATATGATATGGTTTGGATCTGTGTCCCTGTCCAAATCTCATGTCAAATTGTAATCTCCAATGTTGGAGGTGGAACCTGGAGGGAGGGAGGTGATTGGATCATGAGGGTGGTCCTTCATGAATGGTTTAGCACCATCCCCTTGGTACTGTTCTCATGACAGTGAGTGACTTTTCACGACATCTTGTTTAAAAGTGCGTAGCACCTCCCCCCCTCTCTTGCTCCTGCTCTCACTATGTGACATGTGTGCTCCCCCTTTGCCTTCCACCGTGATTGTAAGTTTCCTGAGGCCACCCCAGAAGCCAAGCAGATGCCAGCATCATGCTTCCTGTACAGCCTGCAGAACCGTGAGCCAATTATAAATTACCAGTCATGGGTATTTCTTTATAACAATGTGAGAACAGCTTAATACAGCATAGTAGAAGAGGTCCTATTTCCTGAAACTCTAGCAACATAGAGAAGAATACTTAAGAAATTAAAGTCCAAGTGGGCTGGCTCTGAAGCCAAATAATCCAAGTTTGAGTCCAGCTCCACCAATTATTAGCTGTGAGCTTAGACTCAAGTTTTCTTATCTGCAAGATGGTGTAACTACTTCAGTAACTTGTGAGAATTAAATAACGTACGGAAACCAGACCTAACAATGAAAAATACCCAAACACATTATTATTTCCTTACTTATTTTCTAACTCTTATACTACATGTTGTATTAACGTTTAACTGCTTGCTATTTCCCACACACATTGTGATGATGCATGCTTCCTTCCTCTTGTTTACATAATTTTCTTTCCTCCAAAGATCATTTAACTTTTCTCCCCCTCATCCAGCAAACATTTGCCAGCTTCCCCCCAGTCATCCGTTCTCCTCTACTCATGCTCAGCCATAAGGTTTGGGTGAGATGGACCTCACTCTAAGCTTGAGACAAGGCCCTGACTTACGTAAACCAATTAGTACCCCAGTAGTCACAGTGACTGGTTCAGGATAATTTACAGCCAACGAGAGAAAAATGAAATCCCTAATTTGAGCTGGAACTAGAGGAAAAGTTACTCTTCCCTGGTGAGTAATGCATGAGGAGCATATGGTATGGAATCTCAGAGGCCATTTGGCTTTTCCAAAAGCACAGTTAAGAGAGAGCCATGGTAATAGCCTACCAACCAAAAAAAGTCCAGGACCAGACGGATTCACAGTAGAATTCTCCCAGAGGTATAAGGAGGAGCTGGTACTATTCCTTCTGAAATGATTCCAATCAATAGAAAAAGAGGGAATCCTCCCTAACTTATTTTATGAAGAGACACAACAAAAAAAGAGAATTTTAGACCAATCTCCCTGATGAACATCGATGCAAAAATCCTCAATAAAATACTGACAAACCGAATCAAGCAGCACATCAAAAAGCTTATCCACCATGATCAAGTGGGCTACATCCCTAGGATGCAAGGCTGGTTCAACATACGCAAATCAATAAACGTAATCCAGCATATAAACAGAACCAAAGACAAAAACCACGTGATTATCTCCATAGATGCAGAAAAGGCCATTGACAAAATTCAACAGCACTTCATGCTAAAAACGCTCAATAAATTCGCTATTGATGGAATGTATCTCAAAATAATAAGACCTATTTATGACAAACCCACAGCCAATATCATACTGAATGGGCAAAAACTGGAAGCATTCCCCTTGAAAACTGGCACAAGACAGGGATGCCCTCTCTCACCACTCCTATTCAACATAGTGTTGGAAGTTCTGGCTAGGGCAATCAGGCAAGAGAAAGAAATCAAGGGTATTCAATTAGGAAAAGAGGAAGTCAAATTGTCCCTGTTTGCAGATGACAAGACTGTATATTTAGAAAACCCCATTGTCTCAGCCCAAAATCTCCTTAAGCTGATAAGCAACTTCAGCAAAGTCTCCGGATACAAAATCAATGTGCAAAAATCACAAGCATTCTTTTTTTTTTTTTTTTTTTTTTTTT
>NC_045441.1:22065301-22209901 GCF_002776525.5 Piliocolobus tephrosceles | reverse complement strand
CTTTTTGATGTGCTGCTGAATCCGGTTTGCCAGTATTTTATTGAGGATTTTTGCATCGATGTTCATCAGGGAGATTGGTCTAAAATTCTCTTTTTTTGTTGTGTCTCTGCCAGGCTTTGGTATCAGGATGATGCTGGCCTCATAAAATGAGTTAGGGAGGATTCCCTCTTTTTCTATTGATTGGAATAGTTTCAGAAGGAATGGTACCAGCTCCTCCTTGTACCTCTGGTAGAATTCAGCTGTGAATCCATCTGGTCCTGGGCTTTTTTTGGTGGGCAGGCTATTAATTGTTGCCTCAATTTCAGAGGCTGCTATTGGTCTATTCAGGGATTCAACTTCTTCCTGGTTTAGTCTTGGAAGAATGTACGTGTCCAGGAAATTATCCATTTCTTCTAGATTTTCTAGTTGATTTGCGTAGAGGTGTTTATAGTATTCTCTGATGGTAGTTTGTATTTCTGTGGGGTCGGTGGTGATATCCCCTTTATCATTTTTTACTGCGTCTATTTGATTCCTCTCTCTTTTCTTCTTTATTAGCCTTGCTAGCGGTCTGTCAATTTTGTTGATCTTTTCAAAAAACCAACTCCTGGATTCATTGATTTTTTGGAGGGTTTTTTGTGTCTCTATCTCCTTCAGTTCTGCTCTGATCTTAGTTATTTCTTGCTTTCTGCTAGCTTTTGAATGTGTTTGCTCTTGCCTCTCTAGTTCTTTTAATTGTGATGTTAGAGTGTCAATTTTAGATCTTTCCTGCTTTCTCTTGTGGGCACTTAGTGCTATAAATTTCCCTCTACATACTGCTTTAAATGTGTCCCAGAGATTCTGGTATGTTGTATCTTTGTTCTCATTGGATTCAAAGAACATCTTTATTTCTGCTTTCATTTCGTTATGTACCCAGTAGTCATTCAGGAGCAGGTTGTTCAGTTTCCATGTAGTTGAGCGGTTTTGATTGAATTTCTTAGTCCTGAGTTCTAGTTTGATTGCACTGTGGTCAGAGAGACAGTTTGTTATAATTTCTGTTCTTTTACATTTGCTGAGGAGTGCTTTACTTCCAATTATGTGGTCAATTTTGGAATAAGTGTGATGTGGTGCTGAGAAGAATGTATATTCTGTTGACTTGGGGTGGAGAGTTCTATAGATGTCTATTAGGTCCGCTTGGTGCAGAGATGAGTTCAATTCCTGGATATCCTTGTTAACTTTCTGTCTCGTTGATCTGTCTAATGTTGACAGTGGAGTGTTGAAGTCTCCCATTATTATTGTATGGGAGTCTAAGTCTCTTTGTAAGTCTCTAAGGACTTGCTTTATGAATCTGGGTGCTCCTGTATTGGGTGCATATATATTTAGGATAGTTAGCTCTTCCTGTTGGATTGATCCCTTTACCATTATGTAATGGCCTTCTTTGTCTCTTTTGATCTTTGATGGTTTAAAGTCTGTTTTATCAGAGACTAGGATTGCAACCCCTGCTTTTTTTTGTTCTCCATTTGCTTGGTAGATCTTCCTCCATCCTTTTATTTTGAGCCTATGTATGTCTCTGCATGTGAGATGGGTCTCCTGAAGACAGCAGACTGATGGGTCTTGACTCTTTATCCAGTTTGCCAGTCTGTGTCTTTTAATTGGAGCATTTAGTCCATTTACATTTAAGGTTAATATTGTTATGTGTGATCTTGATCCTGCCATTATGATATTAACTGGTTATTTTGCTCATTAGTTGATGCAGTTTCTTCCTAGGCTCGATGGTCTTTACATTTTGGCATGTTTTTGCAGTGGCTGGTACCGGTTGTTCCTTTCCATGTTTAGGGCTTCCTTCAGGGTCTCTTGTAAGGCAGGCCTGGTGGTGACAAAATCTCTAAGCATTTGCTTATCTGTAAAGAATTTTATTTCTCCTTCACTTATGAAACTTAGTTTGGCTGGATATGAAATTCTGGGTTGAAAATTCTTTTCTTTCAGAACGTTGAATATTGGCCCCCACTCTCTTCTGGCTTGTAGAGTTTCTGCCGAGAGATCTGCTGTCAGTCTGATGGGCTTCCCTTTGTGGGTAACCCGATAACCCGACCTTTCTCTCTGGCTGCCCTTAAGATTTTTTCCTTCATTTCAACTTTGGTGAATCTGGCAATTATGTGTCTTGGAGTTGCTCTTCTGGAGGAGTATCTTTGTGGCGTTCTCTGTATTTCCTGAATTTGAATGTTGGCCTGCCCTGCTAGGTTGGGGAAGTTCTCCTGGATGATATCCTGTAGAGTGTTTTCCAATTTGGTTCCATTTTCCCCCTCACTTTCAGGCACCCCAATCAGACGTAGATTTGGTCTTTTGACATAATCCCATACTTCTTCCAGGCTTTGTTCATTTCTTTTTCTTCTTTTTTCTTTTGGTTTCTCTTCTCGCTTCATTTCATTCATTTGATCCTCAATCGCTGATACTCTTTCTTCCAGTTGATCGAGTCGGTTACTGAAGCTTTTGCATTTGTCACGTATTTCTCGTGTCATGGTTTTCATCTCTGTCATTTCGTTTATGACCTTCTCTGCATTAATTAGTCTAGCTGTCAATTCTTCCACTCTTTTTTCAAGATTTTTAGTTTCTTTGCGCTGGGTACGTAATTCCTCCTTTAGCTCTGAGAGGTTTGATGGACTGAAGCCTTCTTCTCTCATCTCATCAAAATCATTCTCTGACCAGCTTTGATCCGTTGCTGGCGATGGGCTGTGCTCCTTTGCAGGAGGAGATGCGCTCTTATTTTTTGAATTTCCAGCTTTTCTGCCCTGCTTTTTCCCCATCTTTGTGGTTTTATCTGTCACTGGTCTTTGATGATGGTGACGTACTGATGGGGTTTTGATATAGGTGTCCTTCCTGTTTGATAGGTTTCCTTCTGACTGTCGGGACCCTCAGCTATAGGTCTGTTGGAGATTGCTTGAGGTCCACTCCAGACCCTGTTTGCCTGGGTATCAGCAGCAGAGGTTGCAGAAGATAGAATATTGCTGAACAGCGAGTGCACCTGTCTGATTCTTGCTTTGGAAGCTTCCTCTCAGGGGTGTACTCCACCCTGTGAGGTGTGGGGTGTCAGACTGCCCCTAGTGGGGGATGTCTCCCAGTTAGGCTACTCAGGGGTCAGTGACCCACTTGAGCAGGCAGACTGCCCCTTCTCAGATCTCAACCTCCGTGTTGGGAGATCCACTGCTCTCTTCAAAGCTGTCAGACAGAGTCGTTCGCGTTTCACAGGCTTCTACTCCTTTAGCTGAGCCCTGTCCCCAGAGGCGCAGTCTACAGAGACAGGCAGGTTTCCTTGAGCTGCTGTGAGCTCCACCCAGTTCCAGCTTCCCAGCGGCTTTAGTTACCTACTTAAGCCTCAGCGATGGCGGGCGCCCCTCCCCCAGCCTCGCTGCTGCCTTGTGGTTAGATTGCCGCAGACTGCTGTGTTAGCAAGGAGAGAGGCTCCGTGGGCGTGGGACCCTCCCGGCCAGGTGTGGGATACAATCTCCGGTGTGCCGGTGTTACAGCGCAGTATTGGGGTGGGAGTTACCCGATTTTCCAGGTGTTGTGTGTCTCAGTTCCCCTGGCTAGGAAAAGGGACTCCCTTCCCCCTCGCGCTTCCCAGGTGAGGTGATGACTCGCCCTGCTTCAGCTCTCGCTGGTCGGGCTGCAGCAGCTGACCAGCACCGATTGTCCGGCACTCCCGAGTGAGATGACCCCAGTACCTCAGTTGAAAATGCAGAAATCGCCGGTCTTCTGTGTCGCTCGCGCTGGGAGATGGAGACTGAAGCTGTTCCTATTCGGCCATCTTGCTCCGCCCCCCCCACAAGCATTCTTAAACACCAATAACAGACAAACAGAGAGCCAAATCATGAATGAACTCCCATTCACAATTGCTTCAAAGAGAATAAAATACCTAGGAATCCAACTTACAAGAGATGTGAAGGACCTCTTCAAGGAGAACTACAAACCACTGCTCAGTGAAATCAAAGAGGACACAAACAAATGGAAGAACATACCATGCTCATGGGCAGGAAGAATCAATACCATGAAAATGGTCATACTGCCCAAGGTAATTTATAGATTCAATGCCATCCCCATTAAGCTACCAATGATTTTCTTCACAAAAATGGAAAAAATTACTTTAAAGTTCATATGGAACCAAAAAAGAGCCCACATTGCCAAGACAATCCGAAGCCAAAGAACAAAGCTGGAGGCATCACGCTACCTGACTTCAAACTATACTACAAGGCTACAGTAACCAAAACAGCAGGGTACTGGTACCAAAACAGAGATATTGACCAATGGAACAGAACAGAGCCCTCAGAAATAACACCACACATCTTCAACCATCTGATCTTTGACAAACCTGAGAGAAACAAGAAATGGGGAAAGGATTCCCTGTTTAATAAATGGTGCTGGGAAAACTGGCTAGCCATAAGTAGAAAGCTGAAACTGGATCCCTTCCTTATACCTTATACAAAAATTAATTCAAGATGGACTAGAGACTTAAATGTTAGACCTAAAACCATAAAAACCCTAGAAGAAAATCTAGGCAATACCACTCAGGACATAGGCATGGGCAAGGGCTTCATGTCTAAAACACCAAAAGCAATGGCAACAAAAGCCAAAATTGACAAATGGGATCTCAATAAACTAAAGAGCAGCAAAAGAAACTACCATCACAGTGAACAGGCAACCTACAGAATGGTAGAACATTTTTGCAATCTACTCATCTGACAAAGGGCTAATATCCAGAACCTATAAAGAACTCAAACAAATTTACAAGAAAAAAACAAACAACCCTATCAAAAGGTAGGCAAAGGATATGAACAGACACTTCTCAAAAGAAGACACTCATACAGCCAACAGACACATGAAAAAATGCTCATCATCACTCGCCATCAGAGAAATGCAAATCAAAACCACAATGAGATACCATCTCATACCAGTTAGAATGGCAATCATTTAAAAGTCAGGAAACAACAGGTGCTGGAGAGGATGTGGAGAAACAGGAACACTTTTACACTGTTGGTGGGACTGTAAACTAGTTCAACCATTGTGGAAGACAGTGTGGTGATTCCTCAAGGATCTAGAAGTAGAAATACCATTTGACCCAGTCATCCCATTACTGGGTATATACCCAAAGGATTATAAATCATGCAGCTATAAAGACACATGCACACATATGTTTATTGCGGCAGTATTCACAATAGTAAAGACTTGGAACCAACCCAAATGTCCATCAATGACAGACGGATTAAGAAAATGTGGAACATATACACTATGGAACACTATGCAGCCATAAAAAAGGATGAGTTCGTGTCCTTTTTAGGGACAAGGATGCAGCTGGAAACCATCATTCTCAGCAAACTATCGCAAGAACAGAAAACCAAACACCGCATGTTCTCACTTGCAGGTGGGAACTGAACAGTGAGAACACCTGGACACAGGAAGGGGAACATCACACACCAGGGCCTGTTGTGGGTGGGAGCAGCAGGGAGGGATAGCATTAGGAGATATACCTAATATAAATGACAAGTTAATGGGTACAGCACACCAACATGGCGCATGTATACATATGTAACAAACCTGCACATTGTGCACATGTACCCTAGAACATAAAGTATAATAAAAAAATAAAATAAAAATAAAAAAGAGAGAGAGCCATGGTAGACACTGTTTGAGCCTCACCTGGAGCCAAATCTTCCTCTGAACTCTGCAGGCAATTCATTCCTGTAGATACTGAAGTCACTTTGTGTCAGGTCTCTGTCCCTGAATCAAGTGATCGGTGCATTTTTCCTCTGGGAGACATCACAGGCTAAGACTCATATCTTCCCATAAGTCTTCTCATTCTGCTTCAGTCACCCTCCATGTGAGCTCCCACAGAGCCCCCATTCCACCTCCATCTTAGAACACATCATCTATTGAAATGGTCTGTTTTTGTGTCTCTCATTTGCCCTGGACTAATGCAAAGGCAGAAACCCTATCTTACTCATCTTTGTAAATCCAGCAACTATAAAATGCCTGGCACATAGGAGATACATTAATAAATGTCTGTTGAGCTGAAGTAAGCTAGGCAAAATAATTTATTCAGCTGTACCTCAGATTGGCTGAGATTTTATTCCATGTGTTTCACACTGCATACAAAGTATGTGAAAAATGCTTTATTTATTACAATCTTGGCTACTGATGTTTAGAAAAATGTAGGGATTGATCCAAAACATTACTCAAAAATAAATAAATAAATCCTTCAAATCACTGTTTTGGAAACCACTTCAGAATACATACCAAAGGCTCCCCTTACAGATAATGGGAATAGAAAGAACAGTCCAGAAAAAGCCATGAAAGTTTTGTCATTCTGACAGAACAGAGCCAACAGGAAGCCTTTACAAAAGCAATGGGATTTCAGAAGCTATTTAAATGACCTTGCCGTGAACCATACTCAAAAAGTCTTTACCACATGCTCAGTATTATATCAGGGGCTGTAAGAAATATGGAACAACAGCAATATTAACTACTACTGCCATTTACTGAGCACCTGTTACATTTCTGGCCTTCTGTTAAACATTTAAACGGCATTATTAATCATAATTTTTAATAACTCTAAAAAGTAGACAATAGTCCCATTTTATACATGAGAAGACTGAAACCCACAAAACTTAAACAAGTTGTCTAATGTCAAAGAATTAGAAAGTGACAACTAATATTCAAATAGGAATCCATCTGGCTCCCTTATAACACACTGAAACCCTGGGAGGGAAAATTCATATCCATTTATTAAAATAATATGCATTAACATACAAAATCTAAGTGGTGTAAAACAGACTAAACGCTGCAGAAAATCAAAGAACTTCATTACAATAAAATTCCCAGGAAAGGTTTCATGACAGATAGGATGCACCCTGGACTGCAAAAGATGAGCAGGGTGAATAGCAGTCAAACATAAAAGTAGAGGGAAATTATTGGACAGAAAAGGAACACAGAAAAAGATGCAGAGGCAGTTATACTTGATCCACAGTGCAATGGATCATGTTTCACCAACACAGCATGAACCATAAAAGCACAAATTGAAAAGATGACAATATCTTAACAATGTCTCCTCAAAAATTATGCTGAAACCATACAGGAAAAAATAATTTTTAAATAGGAAAAAAACTAGGATATTTCACCAGAATTTAAAATCTGGATTTTATTCTAGTCATTTTGAGCACAATAAGAGAAAAACAACTGTTGTGATTTGAAATATTACTTGTAAGATCTGGAAACAAATTGAGAAAGAACTGACCAAGATCAATTTGAGAGAATTTTAAAAATCAATTATTTTTCATTTTCAAAGGCAAAAAGAAATTCATGCCTGTGGGGTTGCGGGGGGGTGGGTAGAGGCAGAAAAGTTCTATTATGGCGGCTTCATATCATGAACATTTATTAAATAGTATGTCTCATTTTCCGGCATTAAAATATCATATAGTCAAAGCTTTAACATGATGCATAAACTGGTAATCAACTAAATGTTAATCAGACAGCTAAATTTAACAGTCTTCTCTATTAAACTATAATCTATTCATGAAAATTATAATCTATTCATGAAGTGTAGGAATGTGTGTGTGTGTGTGTGTGTCTCCCTGCCCAGAAGTTCTTTCTACCATGCATAACCCAGAATATGTTCCATCCTTCATTATTATGGCAACAAGGGCCTCATGGAGGGCAGTCCTGAATGACATATCCTCCATTTCTCTGTCTTTGTCTTCCTGTGGAATATATGCAGCAGAGTAAGTGGTGTGGCAAACATGAAAGAAAATTACCATTACTCAGCATGCTACATGTTTTTTGAATCTCTCTATGCTCATATTTCTTTTACACATTGAGTAAAAATACAAGTGAAGAAATGCGAACGTGACCTATGGCCAAGCATATATGCAGTTCAGCATGCAGCTGTCAAAAATATTTGGTCTTTCTCCAAGTCTGAAAAATACACAAAAAACAGCTGTATAGGTAGTCAAAAAGGCAGACAGGAAACATCAAGAGACTGATACATAAGAACAGAAGAGTCCAAAAGTCTGTGGAACTTCCGCTCATTTTGCTCATTTTACGCAGGCATGGAAAAAAAAATTGTTATTGTTACAGAAAGACTGAAACACTAACACATTAATCTTTATTGCAAACCTACCTCAAAAATGATACAACATGTTTGCTGTGAACAAAGACATAAAAATATTCAGAGTAGGATTCTAACAGATACTGGCTTAAAAACAAATAGTAGATGGATATCCAGAGCTTGCTGGATTGTAAATTTGCCATTAAATATCATTTTCGTACTTTTCACTCATACCATCATGCAAATAAAACTACTACCATAGTTTTGATGGTACTATTTGGTACCTACATGCTACTATTTGGCTATGCTTAGTAACTAATAATTGTTAATTAGTTGAAAGAATAGCTAGCTTCTTTCTTATTACTCTCTCCCTCATATTCTGTTTCTGTTTGAACATTCTAAAGATAATTAGTGCCTAATAATAATGCAATATCCAATTAGATTCTAAGTTTAAAATCTTAGGCATAAATAAATACATTTTAAAACCTGAAGCAAACAGAAGAAATGAATAAACAGAATGCATATGTTGAGCTAAATAGCTAATATTTTAAATGATGTACCAGGAAAAGTTACACAAATTCTCAACTATAAATCAAGTGTTACTCCAGTAAATAGCCTCATGAGACCAATTGCTTTAAGATACAAGAAAATAAAATTTAAGTCTACATATTAACTTCTCCTATGAACTTGTCTTTTGACATTTTAATGTGTCTAATTTTAATAGCAAACTTTAATTGCCTCACAAAGACCATTACTAAGTGTTCTGTCAAGCTATTTATCACAATCTTTTCCCCTAAACTGTGAACAAGGTTAATAACATAATATAAGAAAATTACAACCATTGATTAAATTAGCATTATATGTGATGGGTTCAATATGAATGCAATTTTAGAGTTTAAAAGAAGGCCCTAAACATTATATTATTGCTTGCATCCACAAAATACTGGGTGAATTATTTTGTCAGATGCAACGATCATGAAAGTTTTGATACCATTTTCCATACCTCATATTCATTCAACAAATTCTATGAAAATTCATTGTACACCTTGTATGTGCTAGGAGAGACACAGTCGCTACTCTCGAAAGTTGGGTGAATATGGGAGTTAATTAAATAGTACAAAAATGTAAGAACAGAGATATATTAAAGTAATTTAAAAGGCTATGGGAGGATGATTAAAAGCTTCAACTTGGGTCTTGCAAGTTGAGAAAGAGTTTGCCAAGCAATTAGAGAAGCAAAAGCAGATGGAACACCATGCAGAGAGATATGGATTTAAAAAGATGTGTGTGGAAGGTGTTGGGAGGGGAGGGACTGGGTGCAGAGAGACACTGGTGATGAAGAGGACATGCTCATTAGAACTGATGGCAAAGCCACAACTTGAGGACAAGTTTGCTGCATCCTTATCCCAGACCCCTGGGAGCTCTATCAGTTTCCTCATCTGTAAAGTAATAGAAGAGAATATTACATGATACTGCAATAAGGATTAAATATAATTAAAATACATACTGCCTAGTACATAGTAAGCATTCACTAAATGTTAAGTAATTGATATTACTGGGTTATTCTATTCCTTATAGACCAAACTTAAAATTGAAAAACTTAAAGGGAAAAAATTCCTTCAGAGAAAAATGGATAAAATTTAATGTGAGAAAGAGTGCATGCACACACACACACACACAAAATATATATATATATACACACACACACACACATACACACTCAAAAATTCATCTTTTTTGCCAAAAATGGGTGGGGGGGTTAAGACTTTAAAAACTATGAGAAGTCTCTCAGAACTTAGGTCTGTGGGAACTGTTGGCTGTTCAAATGATTTTCTGCCTATTTTAACTTAACTTTACTCAAAATAGCAATTTTCTTAACATGCTAACTATTGAAATCTCTAAAGAAGAATATTGTGAGTGTGCCAGAATCTGGGAATGGGGAATGAGCTGTCTCTGTTTGCACAACCTCACCCCAACACACACACATACTCACATTCATATTCTCTCTCTTTCTCTCTCTCCCTTCCCCCACCCCAATATTGATATTTTCTTACAGGATGACTCTCTAAGAAAGACAAGACAGACAACATCATACAGGAGAGCCCGTATACTTGAGCATGCCTTTCTTCTCCTTTATCCAAAAGAAAAATTATTAAAGAATAACTATAACTTTGAGGCATAAATTTAAAAAATATAACCAGTTTCAAAGTAAGATAAACTACTCAAGGTAATAGCCAATCATGACAAGACCCCAGAGAATACTCCAAAAATATTAAAAAACAAAAAAAATTAAATACTTTATTTTGTATAAATATTCCTCACTTGCAATAATATCAGTCTCATAAAGCATTAACTTCAAAGCTAACTATTTGCTTTTTATATATTATCAACTCTCTTAATCTTAAATCATTAGCATATCAAAAGAAGAAAAAGAAAAAAACCTTAGTTACAATGAACTCACTGTGACCAATTAATTAATGTTATAGAAAAAAAAAAACTAAAGCCAGGAAATTATCAGCTGAGTTTCAACATGATTTAAATTTACAAGGTTTTAAAAGGCAAATCAAAATGAACTAGGGATAATTATGACATTAAATTTCCTGAACTGTCCATTCCTATCACAGACTTCAATGTGCAATTTAGCCATTGTTTGGTCTCTTAAATGTCTTTGGTTTCTTCTAAGGGAAGTAGTTAAAATACCGTATGTTTAGTAGAAGTCATAGAGACAAATATACCAAAATATTCGTCTTAATATACAAATGCAATCATGTTATCAACCCACTCAAAAACTTCCAAGATACTCTAGTACCTCCACAATTAAGTATAAATTCATAAACAAGATATCCAAAAGAACTCCTCAGTTTATGTCTGCTAAATAAACATAGTATTCCCTCTCGCCCAGCCCTATCAGCCAAATACTCCAAGTAAAATAACCCTGCCCTAAATGCCCTTACATTATAAGTCCTTAAAGAGAAGCTAATTTTCTTTTCATTCTCTAGCTCATAGCATTGAGCACAGTCTCTTACATGTTGGTGCTCCAAAAATATCTGTTTAACTAAATTGAACCATCATGAAAACAAGAAACTATGTCAAATTGTAGTTCTAGATTAGCAATATGAATTATCACCAAGAGGACCAAAATGTTTGAAAGTATCACTATAGTCATATGAAAACTCTGTAAGAACTGCCATTATGTTTTATTCACCATGCCTCTCCATCCCTGATAGCCCCTCGTATCCACTAGTACCAAAAATATTTATTGAATGAATGAATAGCATCAAAGTAAAAATAACATATGGTGAAAGTTCTGAAATAATTAGTTTCGGCATGTGACACTTAAGAGACTGTGATTCAAAATTATTACCGAGTTTAGTATCCATCTCGGTATTACAGAGTTAGAACTAAGTCAAAAGACTAAGTACTCATTGTATACCTAACACTAGATACACTAAGATCTATTAAGAAGAGAGCGGAAAGATTAAGGTTAAGCTGCTCTTAAAAAAAAAAATAAAGAGAGAAAGCCTACTGGAAAGACAATATAAAAAAATAGGAAATAAAGGAAGCATGGCTGAGAACCCTACAAGGAAAATATACAAATTAGGAGAAAAATCATTCAACCACAAAGAATAAATTGTGGAAGCCAAAAGTGGACACCAAAGGAGCAAAATGATCCTTAGATCCCTTAGTATTTCATAAAACTCTGACTTCAAAAGCATACTCAGATTAAACTTAAAGCTCTAATAATTATTAGAGCCTGGGTGCAAAGTCTTTTTCTTTTCAATACCAAACAAGTGATTATTATCAGCAGGCAAAGTACCAAAAAGGGGCACTAATTAGGATACTCCCTGACTGTTTCCTGTTTCCAAAGCAGGATGGTACATCATAAAACCACAAATTGAACAAATATGGAAAGAGTATCAAATGTAGATATAGTACCAATAAGTAGTGGAAAGGGCAATGATTTTTGAATCAGAAACACAAGATGATAAGGTTTGGAATTCTGACTTTCACAGACACATCCTAGATATGTGACTTGGGTATTTTGTTTAATTTCATTCAGTCGGTATCTTCAAATGCAAAATAAGCCTTATTATAATCTTTATACCCCACAGGGTAACCAGGAAGACTAAAGGAGGGGAGGAGAGAATTAACTACCTGGTACACTACATAGAACATGGTAGGAATGTATGCCAATCTTAAACCAAAATTTAGCACGCTTTTTAAAAAGTATCAAACCAACTTCCCCCAGCACACACACTTATTTATACCTTGGATATCAGATAACTTAGTTATTAAGTCTCACTCTTTACATACCAAAGGATAGAAAAGATCTCAGAGGAAAGTTAGGAAAAAATGTGCCAGGAAGTTGGAAATGGTTCAATTCAGAAATGTCAATTTTTATTCGCTAAAGTACTCAGTAAAGCTGTGATTCCTAGGCTCATGAATTTCATTCAACTGTAACATTTCAGAAACTACTGGAGAACATGATAGGGTTGTCAACCTTGTAAAATGCCCAATCAGGATTTTTGTTTGTTTGTTTGATTGTTTTTTTGAGATGGAGTCTCGCTCTGTCACCCAGGCTGGAGTGCAGTGGCACAATCTCAGCTCACTGCAACCTCTACCTCCTGGGTTCAGGCAATTCTCCTGCTTCAGCCTCCTGAGTAGCTGGGACTACAGCCATGTGCCATCACTTCTAGTTAATTTTTGTATTTTTTATTAGAGACAGGGTTTCATCATGTTGGTTGGCCAGGTTGGTCTTGAACCTCCTGACCTCAGGTGATCTGCCCACCTCTGCTTCCCAAAGTGCTGAGATCACAGTAAGCCACTCCGCCCGGCCCCAATCAGGAAATTTTTTTAAGAAATAGATTATAATCACCAATATTCTCTTAAAAGACAATACTAACACAAATAAGTAGGAAGTAAAAAATGTCAGCACTAAGTACAGTCCTCTAACTTAACAAATTTTAGCTTTAACTTACTTACATTAGCTCTTTTTCATCCATTATCTTAAGACCATCCAAAACTTTAACAGAGGATAGCAATTGAGAACCTCTGTTACAACTCAGCATTAACCACTTTTAAGGAACTTGGGAGCAACTACTATAAAGAACTCAGAAAACAAAAACAAAAAGTTTTTCATTTCCAGGTACAAAAGAAAAACTGGTTCCTTCTCAAGCCTAGGTGAGGAAACAAGCATTTCCCATAAATATTCTGGCTTTTTAAAATCTCACTACTATAAGACTTCTGGAATCAAAAAGTGAGACAAAGGCTCCCTCTGCTGACAAGTACGCAATACAATCCCATCACAAAGCTTCCCAATATGAATTGGATACTGCATAGGCTTTTACTATTCTCTATCAAAGACTGGCTTTATTTTATGACTTAAAACACAAGAATTCAGCTGCATCAGATATGAATGTGAAGGACATGTGTAACTATATAACACTCCTTGTATATTCCAATGGATATTTCTAAATCAGCTTTCAAAATTCTTGGTTTCTGCTCTGTGATCTAAAAGTTAACTGAGCTCCAATGTCATACAAAGAGGAAATTAAACAAGGAAGGCTAAAGAATTGAGACAGGTTTTAAGAGGGTATGAGGAACAACGGTAGCAATCTATGAATGCATTGATGACCTTTTCTCACAGAAGTCCAATGAAATTAACAGAACCAAATGAAAGACTTCAGAATTAACAGTAACAGCCATTTACAACTCTGGTCCATATATTATTAGCACATCCAACTATTCTATAACTTGGGAAGGTCAAGAATTATTGTCCTCATTTACTGTGGAGAGACCTAAGGCTCCAGAAAGTTCAAATGATTTGTTAAAGGACAGGGACAGAACTCAACACCACCTCTTCTAATCTTCCTACTGTTTCTCCAACTGAATGTTACACATAGTGTAGGTAACTAATGACATTAATTTCTAAATTCCTTTATGATTCAAAATTAAACATGGTCTATCATTACAATAACACTTTATATGCTTATAAGCAACATCTAACTTAAATATAAAATGTTCAGTGTTTCACTTTAGCAGACAAAACTTGATGCTGAATTCTTTGTTAATTGCTTGCAAATGTAAATAAAATCAAACAATAAGTAGAGGACAAGCAGAGGAGACGAATAGCAGATAATACCCTGATTCTCACTAAAATTATCATATAAAATGCTTGTTCAAAGCAGTACTTTTAAGTACATCAATATGCTGCAAAAAAAAAAAGTAAATAAAATTTAGAAGCTAAAAACGAAGTAAAAGTGTGAACCCCATAAAGGTAAAAATTGCTGCTGTGGCATTTTCCTAAATCAGACAACCATAAGCTTCAGTTTTCATGCTCTCAAATGAGACACAGTAAAGGAGAAAAAACGTGTGGACCACCTTTTGTGGGGAATCTAGTAGATCCTTATATTGACTTTATCTCCCCAGTATAAAGCAAAGACCACAAAGAGCTCTACCTCTACTGTAAGAAGAACTTGTAAATAGCATTCCCCCTCAAGCCCAGGAGAAAGCAAAATAAAGTACACATCTGAAAACTTGGAACCAGATGAAGGAAAAAAAAAATCTATCCTAAGAATTCATAAACCCCATACTGATTTTAATGTGGGTTTGCAGACTAAATTCATTCTATTGGACGACCCAAGAAACCTCAATCTGTGATTTTAGTATAAAGCAATACTGGGTTGGAAGTACCACCAAACATCTGACAAAAGTTTACTCAAATCTTTGAAGAAAGACACCAATCATTCCCACTGATAATGTTCAAAAGAATATGACCTCAAAGTCAAAGTTACAATACACAAAAAATTGAAGGCAACATGACCAAGAAACAGCAAAAATAATAGAGAACAGTATGAAAACTGCAAAGACTGCATGTACTGAAATTGACAGAAAATTTAAAAATATTACACTTTCTGTTGAAAGAAATAAAAGCAGGTATTAAAAATGATTAAGAGACCTTATCAATGACCAAGCAAAATTCTTAAAAGAACAAATGGAACTTTGAGAAATAAAAAATATAATAATTAAGAGTGAACAAACTTAACAAAACTCTAAGAGCAGTTTTAATAAAAATTTGCAACTAGCAGTGATTTAGAAAGCAAAACAAATCTAAAAAAATCCAAGATGCATCAAAATAATAGAGATGAATGGAAAATACATGTGAAGTTAAGAGAAAACAATAGGGTAAAATGGTCTCACTTATATCTAACTGGATTTTCACAGGTACATAACAGAAAAAATATGGAAAAGGCTACATTCAAAGAAATAATGGCTGAGAATTATCCAGAACTGTTGAAAGTCACCAATGCTAATACAGCTTTAAGTCCAATAAATCCCAAATAGGACAAATAAAAATAAATCCTCCCTTAGATACCCGATAAGAAACTGCAGCAGCACACAGAATGTCTTAAAAGCAAATAGAAAAAGACTGAAAGCTGACTTCTTTCTATCAATGGAAGCCAGAGTAGAGTGCAATGTTATCTATTGTGTAGGAAAAATAACTATCAACATAGCTTTGCCTACCTAGTCTTCTCCTTGCCCTCCCCTCCAAAAAATGTTTTAAAGTAATAAAACAAAGATTTCATTCACAATAGCCACCAAACAATTAGGATCCCAACAAACTGACTCTAGGTCAACTTTGAGATCTTGACTTGCTCAGGAAGGTTAAATTAAGTAAGGCCAAATTAAGTAATATACTCCTAAGATACACCCTTATTACATGGTATCTTTTCCCTCATAATACTTGTGATTTGACACCTTTGCTATCTATTCAATTATTATCTACTTAATGTTTACTCCCTCCCCAAACTTAAAGAAGACAAAGACCTCGATTTTGTATCCATAGTGCCTACCAGGGTGCTGGCACATAAATGGAAGAAAAGAAGGAAGTGAGCAAGTGGGGTGGGGAGGAAAGAGAGAAGATCTAATCAACCAAAAAATTAATACAGGTAAAATGTAAAATTTTTACTGAAAGACATAAAAGAATATCTAAATAAATAAGACATACTGTGATCCTGGATGGGAAAAATTATATCACAAACATGACAGTTATGCATTAATATAATTTATAGATATAATGCAATGCCAAACAATATTCTAAAATAATTTTTTTCATGGAACTCAATAAACTATCTTTTAAAGTTCAAGGGGGAAGTGAAAAGGAGCAAAAATAACACAGAAATTTCTTAGAACAATGGGTAGGCCCAGTGGCACACGCCTGTAATCCCAGAACTTTGGGAGTCCAAGGTGGGAGAATTGCTTGAGCCAAGGAGTTCAAGATCATCCTGGGAAACACAGCAAGACCTCATCTCTACAAAATAAAAAAATTTGCCGGGCAGGGTGGCACCTGCCTGTCATCCCAGCTACTCAGGAAACTAAGGTGAGAGGTTCAGTTGAGCCCAGGACGTCAAAACTGCAGTGAGCCGTGATCATGCCACTGCACTCCACTTTGGGCAACATAGCAAGACCCTGTCTCAAAAAAAAAAAAGAAACAAAAGAAAACAATGAAGAATGATTAGTCCTCCTATACAGCAAACTGTACATTAATATTTTTATATGGTATGGCATTCATTATAGATAAACTACAGACAAACAAATCAAAGGAAATAAATATCCTAAAAATAAATTAATGACTATGGGAATTTAGTATATGAAAAAATAATATTCATAAAAGGTGCTGGGACAACTGGATAAATGTTTTGGGGGGGGGGGAACAGCAGCCCTACTGTAAACCAAATCTTTACAAAAATTTTTTTAAGACAGGATCTTGGCCGGGTGCGGTGGCTCAAGCCTGTAATCCCAGCACTTTGGGAGGCCGAGACGGGCGGATCACAAGGTCAGGAGATCGAGACCATCCTAGCTAACACAGTGAAACCCCGTCTCTACTGAAAAAAAAAAAAAAAAAAAAAACTAGCCAGGTGAGGTGGCGGGCGCCTGTAGTCCTGGCTACTCGGGAGGCTGAGGCAGAAGGGTGTAAACCCGGGAGGCGGAGCTTGCAGTGAGCTGAGATCCAGCCACTGCACCCCAGCCTGGGCGACAGAGCAAGACTCCGTCTCAAAAAAAAAAGAGACAGGGTCTTGCTCTGTCACCCAGACTGGAGTACAATGGCACAACCACTGCAGCCTCAAATGCCTGGACTCATGGGATCCTCCTACCTCAGCCTCCAAAGCAGCTGAGACTACAGGTGTTCAGCACCTCCATGCCTGGCTAATTTTTTATATATATTTTAGAGATGGGGTCTACATCGCTCAGGCTGGTCTTGAATTCCTGGCCTCAAGCAATCTGCCTGCCTCAGACTCCCAAAGCACTGGGATTATAGATGTGGGCCACCATGCCTAGTCTATATCTAAAAATAAATTTAAGAAAATACATAAAAATATTTTAGAATGTTAGTATAGGAAAGGTCTTAATGAGAATACAAAGATCAGAAGCCATAACAAAAGATTAAAATATTTGATATAATAACAAATTAAAACATCTGTATGTTAAGCAAATAAGCAAAGTTGGGGCATGGTGGCACGTGCCTGTAATCCCAGCTACTTGGGAGGCTGAGGCAGGAGAATCGCTTGAACCAGGGAGTCGGAGGTTGTAGTGAGCTGAGACTGCACCACTGCACTCCAGTCTGGTAACAAAGCAAGACTCTTATCTCAAAAAAAAAAAAAAAAAAAGTTAAAAAGATAACCCAACACTCATAGGCTATGTGTTCATGGGCAGATTGCTTAATCTTGCCAATCTTAAATTTTCTCATGCCTAAAAGGAGAATGATCACCTATTTTACAGGGTTGCTTTGAGGATTAAGTGAGAAAGTTTAGTTTAAATCCTTAGCGTAGTCGTAAGTAGTAGCACCAAGTAAGTCCCCAATATATTTTTTATTATTGTTATAAATTATGCAAATATAATGTCATTTTTGCCTGACAAAGATTAGGAACTCTTAAAAACTTTTAAAAAATGATACTAACTGGTATTGGCACAGATATTACACACAGCTGATGAAAACATAAAGTAAGCCCATCTCTGTGACATAAGACAATTTAAAGCATGTCTCAAATGCTTTTTGTTCCAATTATCCAGTCCTGGGAATTTGATCCTAAAGAAATATCAGAGATGAACACTCACAGAGATTCAAATACTGGTAATTTATAACCACAGTTTTTTTAAGCAAAATATTAGAAACAATTCCACTAATAGGGGTATACCACAGAATTCTTTACAACCATTTAGATTTATATTGCAATAGAGTAATTATTGACTTGGGGAAGTGCTCACAATATTCTTAGAAGTGAGAAAAGGACTATAAATGAGTAAATACAATATGAATCCACTTTACGGCATATAAATTCAGAGTAAAAAGGCTAAACAAATATCCCAAAATACTCATTTGGTTAAGGCTTTCAGTGGCAAAAATAGAAAATACTTTTTTCCCTCTTAATGCAAACTTCATATGAAGTTTTCTACAATGAGCATGTTACTTAAGTTAAAATAAAAACAAGGGCCAGGTGAGGTGGCTCACACCTGTAATCCCAGCACTTTGGGAGGCCAAAGCAGGCAGATAACGTGAGGTCAGGAGTTCGAGACCAGCCTGACCAATATGGAGAAACCCTGTCTCTACTAAAAAAAAAATACAAACATTAGCCGGGCACGGTGGTCCATGCCTGTAATCCCAGCTACTCAGGAGGCTGAGGCAAGGGAATTGCTTGAAACCAGGAGGTGGAGGTTGCGGTGAGCCAAGATCGTGCCATTGCACTCCAGCCTGGGCAGCAAGAGTGAAACCCAGTCTCAAAAAAAAAAAAAAAAAAACCAATGACTGACTCTGCCATGGGACATGATGACCAAAGTCTGGGCATACATTTTTTAAAATCACATGTTCAAACATGTATATTGAATCTTTGCAAGAAGGCAAATGTGTTAGAAGATTTTTTTAGCAAAAATGGCGTCCTAAATATTGGCTTATTTATATCCCTCTTTCCAAAAGTACTTAGATAATAAGCAACCAGTCTGAAAAGACTATTCTTATTTAATGGAGCAAACAATGTCCACTGTATATGAAATGGCTCTCTATTCTTGAGGTTGAGGGAGGAGAGGGAGAGAAGAGAGGAAAGAAAGAGCAGGCTTTCACCTCATCAGAAAGCAGTTGACACGATTTCTAGAGAAGCCCTGTTTCTATCCACTGAAATCTGTCATCTGAACCATCAAAAAGCCAGACTTCTACTGACCTTGATTGTCACAAGAATAAAAGTTTGAATAAGTATCCATTACCGAGAAGCATACTTAGAGCTGATAACTCCTGAACCTTTATCAATTTATTTTCACAGAGGGAAAAGTCTATGAAAATCTTCCATTAGTCACATGGGCTTTCAGTGAGAAGGTTAATTTAAATGGTTGTTAAAGAAGGTACTAAATGAACGTGGTAATCCTGAAGTGAGGAACCTCTTCCTCTGAGTTTATTTGATCAAGCTCTCTGCAAACTTTCTAGAATATTTAGCCAACTGCCTCTATTTTCCACCACAAGATCAACACATACCACTACTCCTAAGTGAAATTAAATGTAAATGCTAAAATATATGTCACAGACAGATCAAAAGGATACACACCCATGAACTTTACTGTGAAGGCATACATACTAAGGCACAGTGAACCAATGCAAAAACACACTGTCCACGACTGAAATTTTAGAAGCAATCTCAATGACTAAATAATGAAATATCTAAATACAGAATTGTTCATAGCTCAAAGAAGAACAAAAGTCTATGTGTTTGCACATGAAAAGATGTCCATGTAACTGAAATGAGGAAGTTACAAGCTAATATACAAAGTGATCTCATTTATGTAAAACAACATAAAACAAAATCAAATATGTTTATAAACACATTGAACATTGTATCCAAGTGCAAGGTTGCTCACTATTTCATTTACCTTGGCAAAAGAGTGAGATTTCATCTGCAGAAGGGAAATGAAAGGAACTTTTCAGTTTTGTTTTCACAAAAATGTATTCATTTTATATTTTTAACAAATATATAAAGAATTACACATAAGTTCAATGATTTATAAATATAAAAACTACTGAAAGCATTAGATATACATCAACAAATGACTGATTAAATTAATTATAATGTATATGCATGTGTAAAACACAAATTGTATGCCATTAAAAATGATGAGGTAAAAGGGAACAAAGTTTCGATTAGACTGGAGGAGTAAGTTTTAATGATCTATTGTACTGCACGGTGACCACAGTTAATAATAATGTAATGTATATTTCAAAATTGCTAAAAGAATAGATTTTTAATGTTCTCACCACACACACAAAAAAAATAAGTTGGTGAGGTTATGGATATGGTAATTAGCTTGATTTAATCTTTCTATAATGTACACATAGATCAAAATACTACATTTTACCCCATTAATATATAAAATTATTTGTCAATTAAAAATACATTAAAAATAAAAACAATCCTACTAGCACATATTATGTTGTATAAATATTCATAAATTAAGTGTTTTTTAAATGATGAGGTAGATTTATACATATTGCCATAGAAGGATAGGCACAGTATATTGTAAGGGAAAAGCTTATAATGAACAGTAGAACTCGTTTTGTTTAAAGTATGCATGTGTATATAAATAAATATATAAAATTCTGAATTAGCAATCACAATTAGTCATAAAATTTAACAATATCCACAGTCGTAATTGTTTTGTATTCATTTAACTGTATTCTCTAATTTTTTTTCTTTTTTTTTTGAGACAGAGTATCATTCTGTCGCCCAGGCTGGAGTGCAATGATGCCATCTCGGCTCACTACAGACTCTGCCTCCTGGGTTTGAGCAATTCTCCTACCTCAGCCTCCTGAGTAGCTGGGATTGCAGGCATGTGTCATCACGCCTAGCTAATTTTGTATTTTTAGTAGAGATGGGGTTTCTCCATGTTGGTCAGGCTGGTCTTGAACTCCCGACCTCAGATGGTTGCCCACCTCAGCCTCCCAAAGTGCTGGGATTACAGGCATGAGCCACTGTGCCCGACCTTGTATTCTCTAATTTATAAACAATACAGTAGTGTTGTAATAAGGAAAAATACTTCTTAAAGTAGTTTCATTAATTTTCATCACTCAAAAAGAGCTATATATCTAAAGTTCATGAATAAAGACATGCTAAGCCAGTTTCCTGTCACACAAAGTGAAAAGTACAAAGATTGTTTATATAATTTTAAAAATATATAAAATTTGGGAGAAAATAAACAAGCATTTCAGGTAAAAGTTACTAAGAGTCTGGAATCAACTCTACTTTTCCCCTTCACTTCTGGTATGTGTACCCACTACCTCAGTGACTTTGAATCTGTCAGTGCATACATATTTCCATCTTCAGTCATGTGGATCACTTTAAAAGTCCAGTTGATTTTGTCAAGGACAAAAAAGTGGCCAGTAAAGCCAGAAACTTAATTTAATTTTATTCCAACAGAAGCTGCTACATTTTAATGCACCTTTATAAAACCCATAAAACAAGCACTATAATGAAAAAGAATGCCACAAAACTACTAACATGATGACTTTTAACCTTTTTCATGCATAATGGGCAGTCAACAGCCTTTTTTAATTCTGAGGTCCAAATGTACTATAAGGTTTATAAAAGAAAACTCTACTCCCAAGTTCAAAATTCTCATTGCTTAAAAGTAATAATAAATTCCCTAGTAAAACACTGGATTCTGGTTTTAATTAGAGTAAATGTGTTAAGATTGCCACCTCCTGCTGAAGAAAAAGGCAAGCCCTTCATGACCTACCTCAGGTGGACTTTCAAAAGACCTCAGATCTGAATCCTGTCATAAAAAAATAAAGAGGAAGGGGAATAGAAGAATATATATTTTCATGTGTAAACATAAATGATGCCACTTAAACTATTCAGTGCTACCAAACACAAAATTCTCACCCCTAAAAAACATTAAACATATTGTTTCTTTGGGTCCATGTCCTCAGATAACCATTAGAATCCCTTACTTAATGGCATTTTCACATATAAAAGTGAGTAAGAAAATGCTAAAATATACTTGTCACATTAAATTCAAAACCAAAATATACAATCAATGCCAAATTAAAGGAGAAAAAAATGATTATATTATAAAATCACTACTTTTACTATCTTCCATTGAAACAAACTTCTATGATGAAACAATGAATGTTGAAAAAAATCAGTATTTCCCAAGAACTTTTTCTCTATTCCCTTGAGACTGCCATTATGCCATTCAAACCTTAAAATTTTCAAATGTTCTTACTTGTGTTTGTATATACTCATATATACACACATATACATATATGTACATGTATGTAAATGTATGTGTGTGTGTGGATAGATGGAGGAATGGAGATAGGTAAAAAGACAGATGATAAATATCTAGATAGATATCTATATATGATAGATGATAAATAGATTTCAAGGGGGACAAAGCTTCAGCTATGCAAGATGAATAGCTTCTGAGGATCTAATGTGAAACAATGTGAATGTAGTTAAAAATATTGTATTGTATATAGTTGCTAAGAGGGTAAATCTTAAATACTCTCATGAAAATAAGAAGGGAAGGAATAAATGCTAACTATATGAGGTGACGGAAATGTTAATTGGCTTGATTGTGGTGAATATTTTATAATGCATGCATATATCAAATCATCAAGTTGTAAACCTTAAAAGTATACAATCTTTAATTGTCAACTATACCTCAATAGCTGGGGGAAAAAATTATAGCAGTCTCCCATATCCACAGAGAATACATTCCAAGACCCCCAGTGGATGCCTGAAACCTTAGTACCAAACCCTATACACACTATGTTTTTTCCTGCATATACATATGTACATATGATAAAGTGTAATTTATAAATTTGACACAGTACTCTTGCATTTGGGGACCATTATTCAGTAAAATTAGGGTTATCTGGACACAAACACTGTGATCACCACCACAGTCTCTGTGATCACTGAGAAGGCTACTAAGTGACAGATTAGTGTCTACAAGGTGGATATGTGGGACAAAAAGATGGTTCAGATCCTGGATGGGACAGACATCAGTCAGAATGAAAAGCAATTTAAAACTTTAGAATTGTTTATTTCTGGATTTTTTAATGTAATATTTCTGGACTACAGCTGACCTCGGGTAACTAAAACCACGGAAAGTAAAACTGTGGATACGAGGGGACTACTGTAAATGGAAGCACGTGCAGGCACCTGGCACAGTCCCAGTCATATAACCTGCAGTCAAAAAAAGGTTTGTTTTTCTTAGCTTTTGGAAAGAAATAGAAATTTCAAAGTTAAGAGCCTTTATTAAAAGACATCTTTAACACAACAAAAAGATACAGCATCAGCAGTTGTCTTGTTTTTTCCTTCTTAAATCAAATACACTCTTCATCTATGATAGCTGAACAGCTGATTACTGTCTTCTTACCTGGGGATGCCAGTTATATGATACCAGTAGCTTTTATAAGAAAAAAATGCATGATATGGCAGAAAACATAGTGTATGAAATAGGATGTCCTTCCTCCTTATAGAAAGTTCATATCCTTTAATAAGTATCACATAAAATAAAATCAGCCATTTGTCAATAAACCTCTAATGACTCCAAAAATAAACTCAGCAAAAAGTTAATAATGAAAAGCTTCCCTCTTCTAGGTAAAATGATACTAGACAGATTATCTGTAATTTATAAAAAAACTTTTTGTGACCTAGTAACATTTTATTAACTCCTTGAAATCAGTCAAAATTGCAATGGTACATTCTAAGAGAAAATAAAAACAAAACAAAAAGAGAAAATGAAACAAAAACAAATTAACACTTTCACATCATCAATAGCCATCCAAACCATGAGTGCCAAGATTCAGATTTAACCTTCAAGATTACTTCAGCTTTCCAGAAATGACTCATTTCTCAACGCCCCCTCCATTTCTTCAACAGATAGCATGCATCATTCTGAGAAATTTCTAATTGTTAAAATCTGCGAAAGGCTTAAGTCAAGGAACAAATGCTTCTTGTTACAAAACTCAATAATTGTAATAGAATTATGGGTTTAACATATAAAATCCTGAAACCATTTTCTAAACAGACGAATTGTTTGAGAGTTACAACTTTCCTTAAATTTGCCTACACCAAAACACATGTTGTTTCAATTATATAGCAAAGACTATGGCTTCTGTTCAAACCTAGATTTTATTGTTTCTAAAATTAGAAACAGATACACATACATATAGATATATACACATACATATATAAACATATACACCTAGGCCATATATTACACATGAACAGTTGAAAGGTTTAATGTGTTATGTAAGAAGTTACTTTATACACATATGAGGAAGTTACTATTAATCTCACAAACGGATAATTCATTCATAAACAACCCTTTTTATCTCACAGATACCCTTGGTACATGTTATCACAATTATTTATACAATTCAGACAAATCTAAGGGAAGTAAAAATAATGTTGAGCTCTAGCATCTTTATTTTCTTAAAAAATGAAGAACTGCTTAAAATCACAGTTCACCATTTTACCCAGGAAGGGAAGATTCAATTAAAATCTACAAAGTCTCTAAGTTTTCACCAAAACCACACTACAGTTTTCATCAGTACTTGACTTAAAAGTACATGTATTTCTATTTATATCTAAGCTTTAGTATTAAAGGTAATTTTAATTTTCTTCTTAATAAGTTTCTGTATTTGTCCACATTCTCTTAAAATTATTATTACCTGTATAATTTTTAAAATGAAATAACTTTAAAGGAAGAATTAAAACATCTGAATATGATATCTGAATCAGAAAGATTGGTATTACTATAATAGTCACTTCCTCAAAATAAAATGTGTAATAGTACCAAAGAACTAATCCATTAATTTATGACTTCTCAGGGTTTGTTCAAAAGTGACATATATTAAATTCTAATTCTGATCTAACAGTTGTAACAAAAGAAGAAAAGAGGAGTATAAGTTATACTTGCAAAGCAGTCCCTAATTTTTGTTAATATTAATCCTATAATGTTGAGCAGTGGGGGTGATTTTGTTCCCCAGTGGTTGTCACACTGGATGGGGGAGCAGAGGGTTACTACTGGCATCTAGTGGGTAGAGACCAGTGATGCTTCTATATATCCTATAAAGGCACACAGGAAATCCTCCACAACAAAGAATTACCTAGACCAAAATGTCAATAGTGCCATGGGTAGAAAAACCCTGATGTAGAGAAAGAACCTATTATGTTTCAATTATAAATCAAACCCTGAAAACAAAGATAATTCTAATTCAAAGAGTCATTCCTGTCTATTTCTTTTGAAGGATACACTAAGCATCTCAATTACCTACTTCTTTAAAATAGTTTTAAAAATAAAGAGTCCAAAATCCAAATGACACTCTTCACAGAAATAGGAAAAAAATCCCAAAGTTTATATGCAACCATAAAAGTTTATATGAAACAAATAGCTAAAAAATTCTGAGAATGAAAAACATAGTTGGAGGCACCAACTTTGACTTAAAATTATATTACAAAGCCACAGCAATCAAAACAATATGGTCCTGGCACAAAAAAAGAGAGAGAGAGAGAGAGAAAGAGAGAGACACAGGCCAGAGGAACAGAATAAAGGGCTAAGAAATAAACCCAAACTAATACAGTCAACCAAGGGCACCAAGAGGATACAATGAGTAAATAAAGGACAGTCTCTTCAACAACTGGTGCTGGAGCCAGGCACAGTGGCACATGCCTGTAGTCCTAGCTACTCAGGAGGCTGAGGAAGGAGGATCACATGTGCTCAGGAGTTCATGGCCAACCTGGGCTACTTAGTGAGACCCCATCTCAAAAACAAGGGTCATAGAAATACAGAATTCCCACATGCTAAAGAAGGAAATTGGATTCATCTTACACTATAAACAAAAATCAACCCAGGCCGGGCGCAGTGGCTCAAGCCTGTAATCCCAGCACTTTGGGAGGCCGAGACGGTGGATCACGAGGTCAGGAGATCGAGACCATCCTGGCTAACACGGTGAAACCTCGTCTCTACTAAAAAATACAAAAAACTAGCTGGGCGAGGTGGCGGGCACCTGTAATCCCAGCTACTCAGGAGGCTGAGGCAGGAGAATGGCGTGAACCTGGGAGGCGGAGTTTGCAGTGAGCTGAGATCCGGCCACTGCGCTCCAGCCTGGGCAACAGAGCCAGACTCCGTCTCAAAAAAAAAAAAAAAATCAACCCAAAATGGATAAAAGAATAGATATTGGCATAGATGTGTTGAAAAGGGAACACTTGTACACTGCTGGTGGGAATGTAAATCAGTACAACTTCTAAGGAAAACAATGCGGAGATTTCTCAAAGAACTAACAGCAGATACACCATAAGACCCAGCAATCCCACTATCCTGGGTATCTACCCAAAGGAAAAGAAGTCATTACATAAAAAACACACCTGCATCCATATGTTTATTGCACACAATTCACAGTTGTAAAGATATGGAATCAACCTAAGTGCCCATCAATTAATGAGTGGATAAAGAAAATGTGATATATATACATCATAGAATACTACTCACTCATAAAAAAGAACAAAATAATGTCTCTTGCAGCAACTTCAATGGAAATGGAGGCCATTATCCTTAGTGAAGTAACTCAGGAACAGAAAACCAAATACCACAAGTTCTCACTTATAAGTGGGAGTTAACCCACAGGTACACAAAGGTATACAGAGTGGTATACTGGACATTGCAGACTCCAAAGTGGGCAGGGCGATAGGGAGGTGAAGGATGAAAAACTACCTGTTGGGTTCAATGTGCACTCTTTGGGTAATGGGTACACTAAAATCCTAAACTTCGCTACTCGCTATACAATTCATCCATGTAAGCAAAAACCACTTATACCTCTAAAGTTATTGAAAAAAAATTTTTTTTTAATTTAATGGATAAAAGACCTAAATATAAGACCAGGAACTATAAAACTTCTCTAAGAGAACATAGTGAGAAAGCTCCTGGACATTGGCCTTGGCAATGATTTTTTGGTTATCACACCAAAAGAGCAGGCCACAAAAGCAAAAATAAATAAATGAGACTACAGTCAAACTAAAAAGCTTCTATAGAGCAAAGGAAACAATCAATGAAATGGTAGCCTACAGGCTGAGAGAAATATTTACAAACCATATATCTCACAAGGAGTGAATATCCAAAATTTATGAAGAACTTACATAATTCAATAGTAGCAAAACAATCTGATTTTTAAATGGGCAAAAGACATAAACAGACATTTCTCCAAAGAAGACATACAAATGGCCAGGAGGTATATGAAAAGGTGCTCAACATCATTAATCATCAGGGAACTACAAATCAAAACCACTATGAGATAGTTCCTCACACCCATTAGATGGCTATTATCAAAAAGGCAAAAAATAACAAATGTTGGCAGTGGTGTAGAGAAAGGGGAACTCTTGTATACTGTTGGTGGGAATGTAAATTGGTATAACCATTATGGAAAATAGGATGGAGGTTTCCAAAAAACTTAAAAATAGAACAATCACATGACCCAGAAATCCCTTTTCTGGGCATATACCCAAATGAAATGAAATTAGTATCTCGCAAAGACATTTGCACTTCCATGTTTATTGTGTATTATTCACAATAGCCATGATACGGAAACAACATAAGTGTGCATCAATGGACAAATGGATAAAGAAACTGTGGTATATAGTTATAATGGAATATTATTATTATATTATCATAAAAATTTTTTATTCTAAGAAAGAATGGGATCTTGCCATTTGCCACAACATGGATGAAAATGGAGGATACTATGCAAAAGGAAATAAGCCAGACACAGAAAAAAATACATTGCATGTTCTCACGCATATGAAGAATGTAAAAAAAGAGCAAAAAAAACAAAACTCAAATACATAGAACAAAACAGTGGTTACCAGGGGCAGGGGGAGAAAATGGGGAGACTGAATACACAAAGGAAGTATACAAGGATATGAAGTCAGAGTATAAAAAGTAGCAGATATGTACAATGAACAGGTCTAGAGAACTAATGTACAACATGAAGACTAGAGATAATAAAATTATATTGTATTTGGGATTTATGCTAAATGAGTAGATGTTAGCTGCTCTTGCCACGGAAATGAAAGAAAAATGAGTAACTAAGTAAGATGATGGATATGTTAATTTGTTTCACTATAGTAATCTTTTTAATACCTATATGTAACTCATAAATCATGTTGTATACCTTAAATATACACAATAAAATTTACTTTTGAAAGTTAAAATAAATAAAGCCTAAGTCTTCATCCTCAATTTTAATTCTCTGTTCTCATTTCCCTCTGCACATCTCAAAAACAAATTAAAGTATAACTTCATGTCAGGAGATCTAAAAATACAGTTGATCTTGAACAACAACTGTTTGAACTGTGTGGGTCCACTTAATACGTGGAGTTTCTTCGGCCTCTGCCACCCTTGAGACAACAAAATTGGGATTACCTGAAGAGGGGTCACCTCCTCTTTCTCCTCCTCAGCCTACTCAATGTGAAGATGACAAAGATGAACGCCTGCATAATAACCCAATTAGATGCAATAAACTGTAAATATATTTTCCCTTCCTTATGATTTTCTTAATAACTTTTTTTACTATAGCTGACTTTACTGTAAGAATACCATATAAAACACATATAATATAGAAAATACGTGTTAATCAACTGTTTATGTTATCAGTAAGGCAACAGTAGGCTAACAATAGTTAAGTCTGGGGAGAGTCAAAAGTTACACATGGATATTTGACTTAATGGAGGGGTCAGCATCCCTAATCCCCACACTGTTCAATGGTCAACTGTATAGAGAAAGTTCTTCCTCTTCCTTTCATGACTATATCTTCTGGAAGAAAGAAAATGAAAAGGTTTCTGAATTTGAATAAAAGAAAATATAATCTAGCTGTTAAGGATTTTTATTTCAAATTAATATTTACTTTATTTTTAATTGCTTCAACTAAACAAAGATTGAAGGATTTAAGGGGCAAACGACATGAATAGACAATTCTCAAAAGAGGATATACAAACAGTCAACAAACATGAAACAATGCTCAACATCACTGATTATCAGGGAAATGCAAATTAAAACCACAATGAGATATAGCACCTTACTTCTACAAGAATGACCATAATTAAAAAGCCAAAAAATAATAGATACTGGCATAGATGTGGTGAAAAAGGAACACTTTTACATGCTGGTGAGAATGTAATTAGTACAACCACTATGGAAAACAGTATGGAAATTCCTTAAAGAACTAAAAGTAGAACTACCATTCAATCCAGTAATCCCACTACCGGGTATCTACCTACCCAAAAGAAAAGAAGTCATTACATGAAAAAGACACATGTACACATGTTTATAAACACGTGTGTTTATATCAGCAACACAATTCACAATTGCAAAGATATGGAATCAACCTAAGTGCCCATCAACCAACAAGTAGATAAAGAAAATATGGTATATATACACGATGGAATACTACTGAGCCATAAAAAGGAACAAAATAATGTCTTTTGCAGCAACTTGGATGGAGGTGGAGGCCATTATTCTAAGTGAAATAACTCAGAAATAGAAAACCAAATATTGTATGTTCTCACTCATAAGTGGGAGCTAAGTTATGAGGATGCAAAAGCATAGGAATGATATAAAGGACTTTGGGGCTGAAGGGAAGGTTGGGAGTGTGGTGAGGCATGAAAGACCACATATTGAGTACAATGTATACAGCTCAGCTGACAGGTGCCCCAAAATCCCAGATATTGCCACTAAAGAATTTATGTTGTAACCAAAAACCACCCATTCCCAAAAAACTATTAAATTTTTTTTTATTTCTTAAAAAAGATTAGGCCAGGTGCAGTGGTTCACGCCTGTAATCTCAGCTCTTTGGAGGGTCAAGGCAGGGGATCACTTGATGTCAGGAGTTTGAGACCATCCTGGCCAACATGGTGAAACCCCATCGCTACTAAAAATACAAAAATTAGCCAGGCATGGTGGCGTGTGCCTGTAATCCCATCTACTCAGGAGACTGTGGCACAAGAATCACTTGAACCCAGGAGGCGGAGGTCGCAGTGAGCTGAGATCGCACTACTGAACTCCAGTCTGGGCGACAGAGTGAAACCGTGTTTCAGAAAAAAATGGCTGTAAGGTCCCTAAACAAATTACATACTATATTATCATTCTTGACATAGCTTTTTGAAATTTACTCATTCACTCTTTTTTGGTGCTATGTGGTTTTTTAAAATTGTGGTAAAATACACTATTTTAACCATATTAGAATGTACAGTTCTGTGGCATTAGGTACATTCATAAGTGCATTGTGCAATCTACTACCATCCACCTCCGTAACTTTTTCATCTTTCCTAAGTAAAAGTTTGTATCTATGAAATACTACTCCCCATTCCCCTTTCCCAAGCTCCTGGAAATCACCATTTAATTTTGGGTCTCTACAAATCTGACTACTCTAAGAACCTCATGTAAAAAGAATCATATAATAATTGTCTTTTTTGTGACTGGCTTATTTCACTTAACATAATATCTCCAAGGTTCATCCATGTTGTGGCATATATCAGAACTCCATTATTTTTGTGGTCAAATAATGTTCCATTGTACATATATACCATATTTTGTTTATCTACTTATCTATTGAACACTTAGATTGCTTCCACCTTTTGGCTATTGTAAATAATGCTGCTATGAACAAGGATGTAAAAATATCTTTCCTAATCCCTGCTTTTACTTCTTTTGGGTATACACACAGAGTGGAATTGCTGGATCATAATTTTTAATTCTTTTGAGTATTCATTCTAGCCATATTTTATATCCTTTTCTTTGTTCTACATAGTATTGAAAGTAGCACTTATCTAACAGCTTATCCAGCAGCACTTATCTAACACTTATCAATAAAAGACCTATAAGATATAAAGTCACAAGAATGTGTAACAAAAGTAGACCTGTATATTTGTTTAAACTCTAAAGCAGATTATCATCTAATGATCAAAAAGCCATTTAAAATCATCTCCAATGTTAATAGACAAAATTCTCCTGAAAAAAAAAATCTCCACTATAGAGAAGAGAAATTTTCCTCTTCTGGGTCACAAATTATCAAGGGGAAAGAGTAAGGATCAGTTTTCAAACTGCACTGACAATCACTCACCAGTGAGAATCTATAGGTTACCCCTCCAGTCTCTTTTTTCCCTTCAAAATGAGAATCATTGCCACCAAGTCTTCATTACTAAAAGGAGTGTGCTGTACCTTTGGCTATGTTGGAAGACAAAACCACGAAGGATGCTTACCTAAAAACATCTTCCAGCAAATATATATACGAATGTGTGCATGTGCACACACATCTGTACATATATGTATGTAAAATCAATAAGGATAAGTAAAATGTCAGTAGTTTTGCATCATAATTGGGAATATTAATACGAACCCATAATATACTTTACCTTTAAATACTAAGTACATATATTTCCTAACTCTATCCACCCAAACAGTGCAGAAGCAATAACCAGCCAGGAGTAGTGAACACCACTGGCACCCACACTGTGATCTTCAAATGCCATTTACCCACCCCCGCCAAAAAAAAAAAAAGAACAAATCTTCTTAAGGAAATGGCTGATTCCAGTTCTGGGAGAGGAAATATAAAAGATGAGGCAGGAACGTCTCATAATACAAAGCAAGAAAGCTAACAAAGACTACTGAAGCTATGTCAAAAGGGTTGATGAACCAACTGGGAAAAGCTCCCTTGGCTAAAGATTGTACAATATTGACATTAACAAAAATAATAACTTCAGATGAGTGCAGTGGCACACATCTGTAATCCCAGCACTTTGGGAGGCCAAGGTAGAAGGACTGCTTGAGGCCAGGAGTTCAAGATCAGATTGGTCAACATAGCAAGACACCATCTCTACAAAAAAATATTTCAAAAAATTAGTCAGGCATGGTGGCAGGCACCAGTGGTCCCAACTACTTGGGAGGCTGAGGCGGGAGGATCACTTGAGCCCAGGAGATCAAGGCCACAGTGAGCTGTGATTATGCCACTGTATTCAAGCCTGGGCAAGAGTGTGAACTTGCCTTAAAAAATAAATATAAACAAATAATAACAATAAGATCAATAAACTGAAATGCATCACATATTTAACTCCATTCATTTATTATAATATGAAAACAACAACTACTAATTTGTCATCTTCAAAGGACGCTACAGACCCAACCCTGAATTTTGAAAACAGGGAAACAACAAAGCATTTATTCTGCCTTTCTCCTATGAATCTATCTCTGGGTAACCTAATAGCTGATAAAGGGAGATTTCTTCTTTTAAATGTATTTCAGTTAATACATAACAAAAATCATAATATAACCATTTTAATCCCTAATGAATCAGTAGCTCTCTAGCACTGCCTAGATTATCCATGGCTACTGATGCTTCAAAAAGAGAGACAACCAGGGATCATGTGCCTCCTCACAGAATGAAACACTAGCTGTAAAGTTGTACTGTCAAAAAAAATCAAACCTGAACCTGACCAGTCCTCTACATCTAACTACAAATTTACAGTAAATATGGACAGAGGAACACATTTACAAGACACTGTGGGAATGCAATGAGCAAAATCCAGACTGTGGGAAGTTAACAGGACAAATAATCTAACCTATTTGACAAATAAGTTACGGAGAAGATTGATGGGGAGGTGAGGGAGAAGATGGAGAGAAGGAAAAAAGAGGGAGAACCTACTGTTAATCTATTAACATGTTTTTTTAAGCCAGAAAAATTTGGTGTTACTAACACATTATTTTGCCACTGTACTCTCAAGGGAAGCCTAACTGAAATGTTTGCTGTAAGAACGCTATTGAAAGCCTGAAATGAAGTTACTGCTTTCAAATTATTTGCAATTACTGTCATAAACACAACAGACAGACACAGAATAGTTAAGAATTCAGTCTACAGGGTCAGATCCACCAGGTCCAAATCTCAGCTCTGTACTTAGTAACTGTGTAAACCCAAGTAAGTAATTTAACTTCCATAAGCATCAGTTTCCTTATCTGCAAAATGAGGCTAATTACATTGACTTGACAACATTGTTTTGGCAATTAAATAAGACAGCATACAGAAATAATCTAGCACAGTCATTCATCAAGTATGTCCAATGAATGTAGCTATTAGTATTATAAATAATAAATATTTCATATCAGAATTTTAAAAATACAAATCTGACTAATCACAAAATTTCTATTCAAAAAGTAAATATTATATTTACTGCATTTAAACACCCTGAGACCCATTTAAGGAAACACCATGGAAGATGCCAAAAAGTGATTTTAAATATGCTCAGTCAACTTTAAATCTGTGTTAACTGATAAGAGCAAACATTTACCAACTATAAAGTAAGAGATTAGAAAATCAAATTAGCAACGATTACTACAAGGCCCTAGCCTTGGACCAGAAGCTATCTGTAAAATAGACCCACAGCCCCTTGAGCTTTTAGGATTCTATTCATTCAACAAACAGAAGTTCTATCAGGCACAGATGAAGAAATAAAGGAAGTCTTCTTTGATCTCAAGTAACTCATAATCTAGTGAAAAAAAAAATAGACAAATTTTTAAAGTGTAAGAGAGTATAATAAGTGCTTAGAAGCACATACAGAGTATTATAATTTCACATAAAAGACATTCCTAAGTCTTAAGGGTGAGAGGAAGGTAGGTATAATTGGTTTCAAGGCCCTCTCCCCCAAAAAGTGAAGCATGAATTCAATCCTAAAGGAGCAGCAATTGGCTAAATGAAAAACTGAGGAAAAGTGTGTTGTGCATAGGCAAAAGAGTGAGAAAGCTGTTGTTAGACAACAACTATTGTTTTGAGGTTCCAGTTAGGAGGAATAAATTCTGAAGGTATACTGTACAGCATGGTGACAATAGTTAATAATAGTGTGCCATATACTTGAAAATTAAAAACAGAGTCTATTTTAAATGTACTCATCACCAAAGAGTGATAAGGATGTAAGAAGACAAATATGTTAATTAGCTTGAATTAATCATACCACAGTGTATGTATATGTCAATACATCATGTTATACATCATAAATACATAAAAGTTTTATTTCTCAATAAGGCAGGTAACCAACCTCAAAGCAGTGGAAAAAGGCAGAGAGGAGACAGACCTGGGGCTTATTGGGAAGTTGACTTCACAGAAATAAAACCAGGAAAATATGGATATAAATACTTGCTAGTCTTTGTAGATACCTTTTCAGGATGGACGGAAGCTTTCCCCACAAAGAGAGAGACTGCTCAGGTTGTGGCGAAAAAATCCTAGAAGAAATCTTGCCCAGGTATGGATTCCCAGTTATGATAGGATCAGACAATGGGCCTGCCTTCGTCGCTAAGGTAAGTCAGGGACTGGCTTCCATTCTCGGGGCTGATTGGAAATTACATTGTGCATACCGCCCCCAGAGCTCAGGGCAGGTAGAAAGAATGAATAGAACATTAAAAGAGACCCTAACTAAATTGACCATGGAGACTGGCGCTAACTGGGTATTCCTTCTCCCCTACTCTCTGTTCAGAGTGCATAACTCCCCTTACAAATTAGGACTTACCCCTTATGAAATTATGTATGGCCAGCCTCCCCCTATCATCCCCGACCTGAAAGACAATCTCATTAAAACCGAAGCCGATGATAGTCTTAAACTCTTATTCTCCCTACAAACTCTACAGAAAGTTCATGAGGAGGTCTGGCCTAACCTAAGAGAGCTGTACAAAACAGGACCTCCACCCAAACCACATCAGTTCCAGCCAGGAGATTGGGTTCTCATCAAACGCCATCGGCAAGAGACCTTAGAGCCGAGGTGGAAAGGACCGTTCCAGATAATCTTGACAACACCAACCGCACTCAAGGTGGAAGGAATCGCCGCCTGGATCCATTACACACACGCCAAACCAGTGGATCCAGTCTCGGACCTCGTCGGACCGCCAGCGTCTTGGACGATCGACCGGACTAAAGACAATCCTCTAAAACTCACCTTGCGCTGTCAACAACCTAAACTGTAAATATGATATCCCTTTCCCTCACAACGCTTTTGCTTGTACAGGCCTTTATCTGGGAGACCCAATCACAGGGGGCCTCATCCCCGTTTGCTTGGCGTTTTTACTTAACTGAGAATTGGACCGACCATGCCCAGACACAAAAAGAGAGCCAGGTCTTGGCAACGGCTGACTGCCACCCTGCAGGGTGTCAAACGGCCATCTATATAAATTTCTCTGATTTTGCCGCACAACCGGGAAAGGTCACCCCCACTATCTGTTTTCTCTTTGACCAACAAATCACCTATTGTAAAAATTCTTGGGTCGAACAGAATGTCGGTTGTCCCTGTGGGTCCTGTAAAATCCACACTGTCCAACTAATGGTCCTTAGAACCCAGTACCAGCCCGTCATAACAGCAGAGTCAGACATCTAAGACCCAAGATTGGCTCTTAAAAGGCACCTGTTAAAAGGGGGGAATGAAAAGACTAAAAGGCAGAAATGAAATCCACAGGCAGACAGCCCGGGCGGCTGGGCCTGGTTAAAGATCGACCCCTGACCTAACCGGTTATGTTATCTATAGATTCCAGACGTTGTATGGACAAGCGTTGTGAAAGTCCCTGTCCTGTTCTGTTCTGTTCTGATTACCGGTGCTTGCAGCCCCCAGTCACGTACCCCCTGCTTGCTCAATCGAAACCACCCCCCTCCCACCCATGGTTAATTAAGCAAGCAGTTTGTCTAAAAAAAAAAAAAAAAAAACCCTAGACGTTTGTAGTTTAAAAAAGGGCGGGAGCCAACCAGAAACTGCCGAATGTTCTTGTAACTGCAAAAATGCCCTAATCTTCTGTAACCTGTTTGTGCCTTACTATAAAAAGTAGACTTGAGCTGTGCTCGGGACCTCTCTCTTGCCCTCCTGACTACGCCTGTACGGAGAGAGGTCCGGGTTCAAACCTGCAATAAAGTGATCCCGGCCGCTTGGCTTTGACTTCGGTTTCTGGTGGTCGTCTTTGAGGGGGGTCTCGGAACTCGGGGCACAACAGATTCACTGCTCTCTTCAAAGCTATCAGACAGAGTCGTTTGCATCTGCAGAGGTTTCTGCTGCTTTTTGTTGTTGTTGTTGTTGTTGTTGTTGTTTAGCTGTGTCCTGACCCCAGAGGTGGAGTCTACAGAGACAGGCAGGCTTCCCTGAGCTGCTGTGAGCTCCACCCAGTTCCAGCTTCCCAGCAGCTTTGTTTACCTACTTAAGCCTCAGCAATGGCGGGGGCCCCTCCCCCAGCCTCGCTGCTGCCTTGTGGTTAGATTGCAGACTGCTGTGCTAGCCATGAGGGAGGCTCCGTGGGCGTGGGACCCTCCCCGCCAGGTGTGGGATATAATCTTCTGGTGGTCCCGTTTGCTTAAAGCGCAGTATTGGTGTGGGAGTTACCCGATTTTCCAGGTGTTGTGTGTCTCAGTTCCCCTGGCTAGGAAAAGGGATTCCCTTCCCCCTTGCACTTCCCAGGTGAGGCGATGCCTCGCCCTGCTTCAGCTCTCGCTGGTCAGGCTGCAGCAGCTGACCAGCACCGATTGTCCAGCACTCGCTAGTGAGATGCACCCAGTACCTCAGTTGAAAATGCAGAAATCATCGGTCTTCTGTGTCGCTCGTGCTGGGAGTTGGAGACTGGAGCTGTTCCTATTTGGCCATCTTGCTACCATCAGAGAATACTATAAACACCTCTACGCAAATAAACTAGAAAATCTAGAAGAAATGGAAAATTTCCAGGACACTTACACTCTTCCAAGACTAAACCAGGAAGAAGTTGAATCCCTGAATAGACTAATAGCAGGCTCTGAAATTGAGGCAATAATTAATAGCCTACCAACCAAAAAAAGTCCAGGACCAGATGGATTCACAGCTGAATTCTACCAGAGGTACAAGGAGAAACTGGTACCATTCCTTCTGAAACTATTCCAATCAATTGAAAAAGAGGGAATCCTCCCTAACTCATTTTATGAGGCCAACATCATCCTGATACCAAAGCCTGGCAGAGACACAACAAAAAAAGAGAATTTTAGACCAATATCCCTGATGAACATTGATGCAAAATTCCTCAATAAAATACTGGCAAACCGGATTCAGCAGCACATCAAAAAGCTTATCCACCATGATCAAGTGGGCTTCATCCCTGGGATGCAAGGCTGGTTCAACATTCGTAAATCAATCAACGTAATCCAGCATATCAACAGAACCAAAGACAAGAACCACATGATTATCTCAATAGATGCAGAAAAGGCTTTTGACAAAATTCAACAGCCCTTCATGCTAAAAACGCTCAACAAATTCGGTATTGATGGAACGTACCTCAAAATAATAAGAGCTATTTATGACAAACCCACAGCCAATATCATACTGAATGGGCAAAAACTGGAAGCATTCCCCTTGAAAACTGGCACAAGACAGGGATGCCCTCTCTCACCACTCCTATTCAACATAGTGGTGGAAGTTCTGGCTAGGGCAATCAGGCAAGAGAAAGAAATCAAGGGTATTCAATTAGGAAAAGAAGAAGTCAAATTGTCCCTGTTTGCAGATGACATGATTGTATATTTAGAAAACACCATTGTCTCAGCCAAAAATCTCCTTAAGCTGATAAGCAACTTCAGCAAAGTCTCAGGATACAAAATTAATGTGCAAAAATCACAAGCATTCTTATACACCAATAACAGACAAACAGAGAGCCAAATCATGAATGAACTTCCATTCACAATTGCCTCAAAGAGAATAAAATACCTAGGAATCCAACTTACAAGGGATGTAAAGGACCTCTTCAAGGAGAACTACAAACCACTGCTCAGTGAAATCAAAGAGGACACAAACAAATGGAAGAACATATCATGCTCATGGATAGGAAGAATCAATATCGTGAAAATGGCCATACTGCCCAAGGTTATTTATAGATTCAATGCCATCCCCATCAAGCTACCAATGAGTTTCTTCACAGAATTGGAAAAAAATGCTTTAAAGTTCATATGGAACCAAAAAAGAGCCCGCATTGCCAAGACAATCCTAAGTCAAAAGAACAAAGCTGGAGGCATCACACTACCTGACTTCAAACTATACTACAAGGCTACAGTAACCAAAACAGCAGGGTACTGGTACCAAAACAGAGATATAGACCAATGGAACACAACAGAGTCCTCAGAAATAATACCACACATCTACAGCCATCTGATCTTTGACAAACCTGAGAGAAACAAGAAATGGGGAAAGGAGTCCCTATTTAATAAATGGTGCTGGGAAAATTGGCTAGCCATAAGTAGAAAGCTGAAACTGGATCCTTTCCTTACTCCTTATACGAAAATTAATTCAAGATGGATTAGAGACTTAAATGTTAGACCTAATACCATAAAAACCCTAGAAGAAAATCTAGGTAGTACCATTCAGGACATAGGCATGGGCAAGGACTTCATGTCTAAAACACCAAAAGCAACGGCAGCAAAAGCCAAAATTGACAAATGGGATCTAATTAAACTAAAGAGCTTCTGCACAGCAAAAGAAACTACCATCAGAGTGAACAGGCAACCTAAAGAATGGGAGAAAATTTTTGCAATCTACTCATCTGACAAAGGGCTAATATCCAGAACCTACAAAGAACTCAAACAAATTTACAAGAAAAAAACAAACAACCCCATCAAAAAGTGGGCAAAGGATATGAACAGACATTTCTCAAAAGAAGACATTCATACAGCCAACAGACACATGAAAAAAGGCTCATCATCACTGGCCATCAGAGAAATGCAAATCAAAACCACAATGAGATACCATCTCACACCAGTTAGAATGGCAATCATTAAAAAGTCAGAAAACAACAGGTGCTAGAGAGGATGTGGAGAAATAGGAACACTTTTACACTGTTGGTGGGATTGTAAACTAGTTCAACCATTATAGAAAACAGTATGGCGATTCCTCAAGGATCTAGAACTAGAAGTATCATAGGACCCAGCCATCCCATTACTGGGTATATACCCAAAGGATTATAAATCATGCTGCTATAAAGACACATGCACACGTATGTTTATTGCGGCACTATTCACAATAGCAAAGACTTGGAATCAACCCAAATGTCCATCAGTGACAGACTGGATTAAGAAAATGTGGCACATATACACCATGGAATACTATGCAGCCATAAAAAAGGATGAGTTTGTGTCCTTTGTAGGGACATGGACGCAGCTGGAAACCATCATTCTTAGCAAACTATCACAAGAATAGAAAACCAAACACCGCATGTTCTCACTCATAGGTGGGAACTGAACAATGAGATCACTTGGACTCGGGAAGGGGAACATCACACACTGGGGCCTATCATGGGGAGGGGGGAGGGGGGAGGGATTGCATTGGGAGATTTAGCTGATGTAAATGACGAGTTGATGGGTGCTGACAAGTTGATGTGTGCAGCACACCAACATGGCACAAGTATACATATGTAACAAACCTGCATGTTATGCACATGTACCCTAGAACTTAAAGTATAATAATAATAATAATAATAATAATAATAATAATAGAAATTAACAACAAGATGAATTTTGGAAACTATACAAATACATGGAAATTAAACAATATGCTCCTGAATGATCAGTGTGTCACTGAAGAAATTAAGAAGGAAATTGAAAAAGTTCTAGAAACAAATGAAAATGGAAACACAATATACCAAAACTTATGAAATACAGTGAAAGCCATACTAAAAGGAAATTTTACAGCTATAAGTGCCTACATCAAAAAAAGAATAAAAACTTCAAATAGACAACCTAATCATGCATCTTAAAGTGCTAGAAAGGCAAGAGCAAACCAAACCAAAAATCAGTAGAAGAAAAGAAATAATGAAGATTAGAGCAGATATAAATGAATTTAAAATTAACAAAACAGTACAAAAGATCAATGACACAAAAAGTTGTTTTTTTAAAAAGATAAAATTGACAAACCTTTAGCCAGACTAACTAATAAAAAAAGAGAAAAGACCTAAATAAATAAAACCAGAGAGGAAAAAGGCGACATTACTACAGACAATGCATAAATTAAAAGGATCATTAGGAGGTACTATGAGCAACTACTTGCCAATAAATTGGAAAACCTAGAAGAAATGGATAAATTCCTAAACACATGTAACCTACCAAAATTGAACTGAGACAAATGCTGCCAAGAACATGCAGAAAAGCGAACCTTCTAACACTGTTGATGGGAATAATTAGCAAAACCACTATAAAGAACAGTTAGGAAGTTCCACAAAAAAATCAAAAATAGAGCCACCATATGATCCAGCAATCTCACTCCCAGTTATATACCCAAAAGAATGAAAATCAGTATATTGAAGAGATATCTGCACTCCTACGTTTCTTGCAGCACTGTTCACAATAGCCAAGATTTAGAAGCAACCTAAGCTTCCGTCGACAGACAAATGGATAAAGAAAATGTGGTTACGTATATACAATGGAATACTATTCAGCCATAAAAAGAATGAGATCCTGCATTTGCAACAACATGCATGTAACTGGAGGTCATTATGTTAGGTGAAATAAGCCAGTCACAGAAAGACAAACTACACATGTTCTCACTTATTTGTGGAGGCTAAAAATTAAAACAATTAAATTCATGGAGATGAAGAAAGATGATTACCAAAGTCTGAGAAGGGTAGTTGGGGGATGGGGGAGGTAGGAATGGCTAAATGTACAAAAAAACAGAAAGAATAAGATCTAATATTTGACAGCATAATAGGATGACTATAGTCAGTAATAATTTAATTGTACATTTTTAAATAACTAGAAGAGTCTAATTGGATTGCTCGTAATACAAAAGATAAATGCTTGAGGTGGGAATACCCCATTTACCCTGATGTGATTATGCATTGTATGCATATATCAAAATATCTCATGTACCCCATAAATACATACCCTACTATGTGCCCATAAAAATTAAAAATTAAGGCCGGGCGCGGTGGCTCAAGCCTGTAATCCCAGCACTTTGGGAGGCCGAGACGGGCGGATCACAAGGTCAGGAGATCGAGACCATCCTGGCTAACACGGTGAAACCCCCTCTACTAAAATACAAAAAACTAGCCGGGCGAGATGGCGGGCGCCTGTAGTCCCAGCTACTCGGGAGGCTGAGGCAGGAGAATGGCGTGAACCCGGGAGACGGAGCTTGCAGTGAGCTGAGATCCGGCCACTGCACTCCAGCCTGGGCGACAGAGCGAGACCCCGTCTCAAAAAAAAAAAAAAAAAAAATTAAAAATTAAAAAACAGAATATTCCTGAATTCAGAAAATAATAGTGGTCACCCACTTCCCCCTACCCTCCTAGAAAAACCATAAAACCACACTGAATCCATAGCTTCTGCATTACTAGGAGAAAGAACATTGCTGCCTTCACTATATGTAGAAGAAAAAAACAAAAAATTCCATGGCACTTCTACCATCAGCCCACTGCTACTACCACAAACTTCAGGGTATTGAAAGTGAGGAAAGAAAGTCTTATAAGATACTGTGAAAAAGAACAGAAGAAAGGAAAGGACTTATGGAAGGCATGGACCCAATCACCCCAGAAGGAAAAGGTGAAACAATAAATGAAAAAATTCTCAACATGGGTTGGATCTACAAGTTCAAAGCTCTGGCTACAGAGAAGGAATTTGAAAGTGCGCAGCACAGGAAGTAGTAGCCTCAGGGAACATGAATACTTAGAGGAATTTGCTAGAAAAAGAAAACAGAGACAGAGATTTGTTCATCATAGGGAAACGGTCAAAATCAATTCGGCAGCTACTTTAGATGTATTATAGAAATGAGCAAATGAACATGTGGCTTGATGTTGAGTGCCAGATATTCACTTAGAAGAAACATATAAATACCGAATAGGGGATGGTAAGAAAGAATTATGTAGGGATGAACTGAAGATGGATATACTGGTAGGAACACATGACTTTTAAGTTATATCTATGGTCCGGGTGTGGTGGCTCACGCCTGTAATCCCAGCACTTTGGAAGGCCAAGGCGGGCAGATCACCTGAGGTCAGGAGTTCAAGACCAGCCTGGCCAACATGGTGAAACCCCATTTCTACTAAAAATACAAAAAATTAGCCAGGCATGGTGGCACACACCTGTAATCCCAGCTACCCAGGAGGCTGAGGCAGGAGAATCGCTTGAACCCAGGAGGTGGAGGTTTCAGTGAGCGGAGATCGCGTCCTTGCACTCCAGCCTGGATGACAGCACAAGACTCCATCTCAAAAAAAAAAGTTATATCTATATACATAAGTGTACACATTTATATGCACATGTGCATATATGTATATGTTTATGTACAGTATGTACATATATGTATATGTGTATATACATGCACGTATTTTCTAGCATTGTCCCTGAAAGGGGCTAGAAGTAAAGATACCATAGTAGCGGGATCACACCTAGCATGTATATCTTGGTCTCTAATACTATTTAGACGGCTGCAGCAGGATAGGTATCAGATTAGCCTGGAACATCTTACTATGCTAGAAAGTGAATAAATGCTAACAAAAAAAAGAAAAGAAGACATGTCACAAGGACACAGGAGCCAACTTAAAGAGGCTCCCACTGGCCAAATCTGGGACAATTTAAGCATCAAAATTATTAGGTTCAGTATTGAATTAAAACTAATAGAAAAAAACTGAAATTCATGAATCCACACTAATAAGCAGACAAATAAATAGGGGAGAAGAAATATCTACTGCTTACAGTAGAATATTGAGAACCAACAGACAAATGTGAAGGAATTGCCAATTTGGAAATCATCATTTTGCAACTACCACAGTAAAGATTATTGCAGGCAAGAATTGCTAATGGGTTATCGATTCAAGGGGAAATATTGATGAAAAGCAAAATATTTACACTTCCTTATTAGTTGCAAGGCATAAAACACCAGTAATTAGTAATTACACAGTGGAGAATTCAGGCAACAAGTTTAACCAGATGATCAAAATAAATCATTAATGAGGATGCTTCTATGTGATAATACAGGAAGAATGCAATATCACCTACTCTTGACAGTATTTTGGACAACAATGTATAATCTTGATTTAATCACAGGGAAGCAAGAGAAAAAATGAGAAAAAAAATTTAATGGTATGGGAGACTATATTCTTCAAATATGTCAATGTCATAAAAGACAAAGAAAATTGGAGGAAATTTTCCAAATTAAAAGAGGCTAAAAGACATGATAATGCAATGCCTATCCCTAGAGTAGATTCTGTAATAGCTGGGATGGAAATGTAATCATTGGGATGGGAAATAATGTGCTACAGGGCATATTATTGTATTATATTACTAGACCAATTGACAAAATTAGAATTTGGATGATACGGTAGATAAAAATGTTATATCAATGTAATTTTGTGAAACTGATAACTGTACTGTGGTTATATGTTTCTATTCTTGAGAAATACATACTTTCACACTGTTCAGGGAAAAATATATACACATGAGAGAGAGAGAGGGAGAGAAGGAGTCAGAGCAAGTGAGAGCAAGGGACAAGAAGAAAACATAAAGCAAATAAGGTAAAAATATTAACAACAGGCAAACCTGGGTAAAGGGATAAAGTTACTTCTTATTTTTAACCTCAGAGAAAAAGAAAGGAAATATAATCATGTCTTAGCTACCAGTAACAACTACAATGTCATAATAATGTAAATTTTTATGTCTATTACAGAAATGGCCAGGCTGCTATAACAAAGATATCCCAAAATATAATGGCTTAAATTAGATAGTTTATACTTACTTTGCTAACTATAAAGATAGTTTCTTCTCTTAACCATTCCCACACTTCTATAAGTAACCTCTTGCTTTAAAATCCCTTCATTTGAATAATCTGCCATGAATCTATTTCCTGCTGGGTCATTAACTGATACAGTACTTGAGGATTTGCAGAGATTTGGGGACTGGTTTGCTCACACATATTTGATGAATTCACAGATGACTTCCCTGCCGGGAAAAAATGAAACAACAAAATATGGGACATGCAATGAAATCACAATTATTAAAATTATCACTGCTGCAATGTGGAATGGAGTGCCAGTGAAGGACAAAGCTTTGAGATAGGTGACTACTGGACTTAATTTTTTGATAACAATAATCATTACAGAGATGGCTGAGTGGGCTATCTGCCCTAATTAAACACTTACAAAATAAAAAAAAAATTGAGACTTCCAACTCTCAAATCAAGACAGAGGTAGAGAACCCAAAAGCTTCTATGATGACCATTTAACAGAGTGACATTTCACAAAGAAAAAGGAAATCACATGAACTTTCTAGGGTTCATTAATCCCTGAGAATGCTAAATGCCTCTTGATCCACTGGTCAAAATGAGGCATATGGAATGCCAGTAATAAGTGAAGCCTTGGCTCAGGTCTTTCTCACAAGTCCAGTGGGTGCATAGACCCACCCTGCCATTATTCTCCCACTTGTTGAATGCACAGTTGGAACAGACATATTCATTACCTGGAAGAATCCCTATATTAGCTTCTTGTCTAATAAAGGTTGTTTATTAGGCTGTGCAGGCTATTATGATAAAAAGGGCTAAATGGAATCCCAAATCCCACCAAAACAGCATGCTAAATCAATACCCATCACTAAGAGAACTGCAGAGACTAGTGACACTATCAAACACTTGAAAAATGCAACAAAAATGCATCCTCATTCGATATCAACTTTGACCTGTGAAAGAGCCAGATGGATCTTGGATAATGACTATGGATTATCATAAACTGAGGAGAGATTCCAATTACACTGCTGCTATTCAAAAATATAGTATATTTATTGGAAAAGGTCTACACAGCCCATGAAACCTGGTACAAATCTATTTACCTGGCAATTACACTTTTTAAATCCAAATTAATAAAAACAATCAGAAGTATCTCCCTTTAACTGTCAAGGATAGCAGTATACCTTCACTGTCTTGCATTTGGGCTATTTCAATTCTCCTGCTCTTTGTTCTGAGACTGTGCTCAGGGACCTCAATTGATTGATATCCCAAGGAACATAATGCTGGTTCACTACACAAATGACATTATTATTAGTCTTGATAAGCAAGAAGTGGCAAGTACCCCCCAAAAACATGAAAGCTGTGATGTTTTCAGGTAAGTCTGGAGCACGTAGGGATATCTCCTCTAAAGAAAAAATGTTGTTTCACCTTGCACTGCCTACCAAAATGGAAAATGTACAAAACTCAGAGAACCTTTGTGAATTGTGGAAGCAACACATAGCACATTCAAGTAGAGGTGCTAGTTTTAAGTAGTGCCACAGCAAGAAAGGGCTCGGCAGCTGATATAGGTTGCAATGTAAGCTGATCTTCTTATGACCCAGCATACCCAATGGTACTTGAATTATCTAGGGCAGGTAGGTCAGCTGTATACAGCCTCCAGCAACTCTAAAAAGAGAGTCCCTCCACAAACCCTGAAGTCTTCTCTCAACAATTATTCTCCATTTGTGACACAGCTCCTCTTTCCACCGGGCCATGGTGCAGATGGAACAACCAGCTATAGGACAAGAAGTGACTATATGACCAGAGATGCCCAACATAAAATGGGCTACTTGATCTCATGAGTCATGAAATTGGGTATGTGAAGCAATATTTCATCATTAAATAGAAATCAAATATATGAATAGGAAAAGAATAACATAAATGTAATGAGCACTAGTGGCCCAAACTCCTATAGTATCTACCCTTGCTGCTTTACTGCCTCTTTCATGCCTCATGAGGAGTTCCCCATAACAAATGAACAGAAGAAAAAAATACACGGACCTCGTTTAGAGATGGGTTTGCATGATATCTTCATACCTAAAGTCAGCTATAGTATGTTTCCCACTCAGGGGTATCCTTAAAAAACAGTTACAAAAAGAAATTTTCCAGTAGATTTAAATTTGAACAATATATCTGGTGGTCACTTCACTGGGAATGGAAGATGACCTGGGATTTAGATTTACACTGATGTGCGGGCAATAGCTAATGGGTTGGGATTAAGTAATCAGAAAGAACAAAACTGAAATACTGGTTAAAAAGGAAGTCTAGGGGGAGGTATATGGAAGGATTTCTCATAATGAACAATCACTGTGAAAACGCTGGAGAATATGGTTCCCAGGAAAAGAAAGCTTCCACCAAAGAATACAGCCATGGTTCTACTAAATTTGAAGCAAGAGAATTCTCTGGTTGAGACTCCACCACACAGGAGTGATAAGCAGAGAAGAAGGTTAATGTATGAAAGAATGGTTGATCCTTACTTCTAAGAGGAAACTGGATGGCTGCTTTGCAATAAAAACAGGTAGGCTATGTCTAAAATTCAAGGGATTCATTGGGCTGCCTCTTAGCACAGTGTTCCTATCTCTGATAAAATTGATGGGAAACTACAGTAACCCAGTAAACACAGGCCCACTAAAGACTTAAATCTTTTAAGTCTTAAGAAAGAAGGACCTTTCTCCATGGCCCTCTCTCTTAACAAACCCTCAAAATATATCATTTCCTCCTCCAGTCCCTTCACCCTAGAAGTGATAACAGCTTCCACTGATGATAATCTGTGTGCTTCACTATTTGTTCCCTTAACACTGCCTACACTTCTATCAGTGATTCCTTCACTAAAATATCTTTTTATTTTATTTATTTGTTTCTTTATTTTTTGAGATGGAGTCTGGCTCCATCACCCAGGTTGGAGTGCAGTGGTGCCATCTTGACTCACCGCAACCTCCGCCTCCCAGGTTCAAGCGATTCTCCTGCTTCAACCTCCCAAGTAGTTGGGATTACAGGCACTTGCCACCACCCCCAGCTAATTTTTGTATTTTTGTAGAGATGGGGTTTCAACAGGTTGGCCAGGCTGGTCTAGAACTCTTGACCTCAGGTGATCCACCTGCCTCAGCCTCCCAAAGTGCTGGGATTACAGGCGTGAGCCACCATGCCTGGCCTAAAATATCTTTTAATCATCCAAGATATGTTGTATTTCCTGCTAGGATGCTGACTGACACAAACATATATGTGGAAATTAGAAAAGTAGTATTCATTCTGGCCGGGCATGGTGGCTCACGCCTATAATCCCAGCACTTTGGGAGGCCGAGGCGGGCAGAATACCTGAGGTCAGGAGTTCAAGACCAGCCTGGCCAACATGGTGAAACTCCATCTCTACTAAAAATACAAAAATCAGCCAGGTGTGGTGGCACACACCTGTAATCCCAGCTATTTGGGAGGCTGAGGCAGGAGAATTGCTTGAGCCCAGGAGACAGAGGTTGCAGTGAGCCAAGATCATTCCACTGCATTCCAGCCTGGGTGACAGAGCAAGACTCTGTCTCAAAAAAAAAAAAAAGAAAAGTAATAAATAAATAAGGATGATTAATTTCTAATACCTGTTACATGCAACCTACAGAGCAGCATTTATCATACCATAGTCTGCTGAACTCCTGTGGCTCCTATATGAGAACTATCTGGGGTACATTAAAAATGCATATTCCTGAGCTGTACCCCAAACTTCCCAAATCTGAATTTCTCGAAGTGAGGTCTCAGAAATATCACTTTTAGTAAGCCCAGAGAAGTCTTTGTACACTAAAATGTAAGAACCACTATTCTAGATAGAGAGCAAGTTTCTCAAAGTATGGTTCCCCAAGCCAGCAGTATTGGCATCACCTGGAAACCTGTTAGAAATGCTAACTCTGGGGCCTCATGCCAGTCCTACTGAATCAGAAACTCTGGAGAATGGGGCCCAGCAATCTGTGTTTCAATAAGCCTCCCAGGTGATTCTGGTAGACACTAAAGTTTAAGAACCACTATTCTAGAGTTTTGTCTCTTATCTCTATAGCAAACATGTAGTTTTTATCAGCCAGCATGTATTCCCAAATTCTATGTGATTCAAATATGACTAACTACCTTACCTACCCCTACCACCTACCAAAGAGCTGAGGACTTAACCAAGACGTGGGCCCGCAGAGTATACCATCCTCTGACACTAGTGGTGGGCTCCAGAATTAGCATACGACCCAAGCTGGGCCACTTGGAGCCCTTGGCAAATCCTTGTTGGTCAGAGTTATTGGGGGAGCCCCTTGTTTTCCACTGGAGTTACTAAGCTGGAGGCTGACAATGGGTAAGGGAAACCAAGCATGGGACTGAGTACTTTATGGACATTATCTCAGATGCTGATTCTTTCTCCAGGTAAGTTAAGTTTTGGATGATAATAGAAGAGCCATGTTGATATGGTCTGGACTTGAGTCCCCCCCAACAAATCTCATGTTGAATTGTAATCCCCAGTGTTGGAGGAGGTGCCTGGTGGGAGGTAACTGGATCATGGGGGTAGACTTCCCCCTTGCTGCTTTCATGATAGTGAGTGAGTTCTCATGAGACCTGGTTGTTTAAAAGTGTGTACAGCACCTCTCCCTTCTCTCTCATCCTCCTTATCCAACCATGTAAGACGTGCCTGCTTCCCCTTCACCCTCCACCATGACTGTAAGTTTCCTGAGGCCTCCCCAGCCATGCTTCCTGTATAGCCTGCAGAACCATGAGCCAATTAAACCTCTTTTCTTTATAAATTACCCAATCTTGGGTAGTTCTTTATAGCAATGTGAGAATGGACTAACACACATGTATAATAGTAAATGGCTCATATTCTGTCACAAGATAAGCCAGGCTTCCTAACTGGAGACAGAAAATTGGAACCTGAGATTATTAACATCTCTAACACTGGTTAAAATGCTCATACAGAAGAAGTTCGTGGGCAAGCACAACTTTTATCTTCTCTTCTTCCAAAAATAATACTAGAATGATAATAATCCTAGCATCTGCCAAAGTTAAGAATGCCCCCATTCTCTGAGCAAAACCAATATTATTGACAGCAATGAAAACGAAATTGTAGGAAACTGAGACAGAGCCCTGTCAAATATTGCCACTCTCCTTATAATTCCCAATCATTATGCCAAGTTCTCAGATATTACTCACCCTGATACCTACCGCATACCCAAATGTGGTATTACTCAACTGTCTGAACATTCACTGGGTCCCAGAGGTGAAATAACTCACTCAACTGTGGAGGCAGACAACCAAGCTTTTCACCCATGACTTACAGCCGAGCTTCTGTAATCATGACCTGGCAACCATTCTGACCCCCTTTCCTATTTTACACAGGACAGAAAATAAGAGCCTTTGGAGAAAGCCAATCACATATTCTTTTACCTGACTAGTGACTCTGCGGACAAGTTTTTCTCTAACATTTTCTAGAAACATTATATCAAAAGGGCAGGCATGACTTCCTGCTTTAAGGCGGTGAATTAAAGACTCCGTGTCCCCTTCTCTCAAATAAAAAAAAATTGCCCCAAAACAACAAAGATAAAAGAAACAAACATGAGCTTCTTCAAAGAAATCAGACCTGTGATAAGCCTACCCACAGTCTGTGAAAATGGAAAGTGAACAAGAAGAGGTAAATGATACCGAAGAGTAGAGTGAGGTCAACTCTAAATGCTTAGAGAGAAATATATTGATTCACCCCACAGAATTCTGAAAAGGCTCAGGAAGTAAAAGCTCTAGGTACCACAGAAAGTGGGAAGAGGTAGGATCTGATAACAGAGGAGCTGTTTAAAAGTCTATGGAATTTGTGCTCGCTTTGGCAGCACATATGCTAAAATTGGAACAATACCAGAAAGAAAAAAAACTAACAATAAAAATAAAAAGTCTATGGAAATAAACAGATACTCAGGATCCTTCCTCCACAGGAAACAGAAAGCACATATTCTGAAGAGGGTAAACTAAACAAGGAACTCCAGATTAGGGGGACACCAGGCATAGAAGAGCATAGGAATGGTGCAGGTACTTGAAAACACATGAAGAAAAAGTCTTCATCCTGATAGTCAACCCTAACCTCCTTCCCCACCCAGGTCCAGAATACATGCAACCATGCCCATGGTCCCCAGATAGGAGTGAAAAAAACCTCTAGAGAAAGAAAATAACCTCAGGAGAAAAGACATACAACTATTGCTATTGGAGTCCCCAATAAAACAGCCAGCTATCCCCTAACTGTCCTAAAGTAAAAGTAAAGCCCACTAGTAGACAAACCCAGGCCCCTGTCTCCAGGCACATACAGCTTACAGTCAGCCTTTATTGTATGACTGTCAAATAGAAATTGATAGCCAATAAAGCTAAGCCAGCTGTTCAAAAATCCAACCCACTTTCACAGTGCTCAATTTTTCTACTGATTCATCCTCAAATAAAAACTGACCAGAAATGTGAGGAAAACCTGCAATAAGAAAAGCCCAAGAAAAACAAAAGAGCAAAACAAAATTACTCCAGAACAAAATGAGATCATTAAAAAGAAGAAAATTGGGTGCTGGGGGCAGGGGGATTCCTTGTCTCCAGATGACAGGAAGGTCTCCAGGAACTAGAAAAAAACTGACAGATTCAATAGTATGAGTGAAAGCCACGAAAACCTTGAGGAATTGTAAGGCAATATAAATAAATAAATGTGTTTTAAAAATCCACTAAGATCATTTTCCTTTGAGTAGCACAGGACATTGGACTCATAAAAGGACACTAGACTTATGTGATCTTAGTACTCTACAATGAATAATATTTACATAATTCAAACAAAGTATGTGTTAACTTCTATAATCATGAGAAGTCATGGAAGATTTAAGTTATAGTTACAGACCAGCATGTAAACATTATCAGCTTGGACAATGTAAGAATAAAGGTAGAGCAGAGGTTGAGAGACTTAAATCAGGGAGAAATAACAGTAATGATAAAGATAGCCAATGTCTTCATTTTATAAAATGTAGAATCAAGGGGTTGAAAGTTCATAGAACAAGAAATAGAAGTTAAGTATACTGTTTAAATGTGCACAGGTGACCAGCAACAGAAATGAGAACAGTGATATAATTGGAAGGAGGATAAGAGAAAGGAAGTGTCAATAATCAAAACTTTTACCACTGTAGTACATCAAAATTTAAATAGGATAAATCCAAAAATAGTGTGTGATCATATAATCTAGAGATAAGGAGTTAATCATCAGAAAAAATAAAGGCATCCGTGACTCATATTAGAGAGTAGAGAGAATAATGGGGAAAGTGAGGCCTTCATATGCTTGTCTGTATTATTTGACTTTTTATTTTTATCAAATTGACTACACATGGTTAGAAGTTATTTTGAATGTTTCTGGGCTCTTGCAAAGCTTAAAATAAATGGTTTATTTTTAAATGTATAACAATATACTGTATCCTGCTAACATACTTCTAACATCCCTCTCCTTCTAAGATCTCATCGCCTAAAAACTTCATCCTTATTTTTCTAGCAGCCCTGCAGCAAATTGAACCATATTTAAAAAGTCTTTTTAAATTATCCCACCTTCATTTAAAATTGCACATAAATGTGTGTGGTGCATAATCGTTTCTAAGTTTTGAAGGAGAGGAGGAGGAAAGGAGAATAAGTATAACATTAAAAAAATAGATTGCTGAAAAGTCAAAAAGTTGAGGACTGACTTCTATACTTGTAGCTTGCTTCAATAACTGTATGATAAATACAAAGAGCTCAACTATTCCATAATAAGCCCTATATAAATCCTAAAACTCTACCATGATATATTAGCCTTTAAAAGCCAGAAAAACATAGCTATTGCCAGTTAATCTTGAAACTGGGGGAAATTTACAGGAAATATGTTTCAGGCATATTAGAGGTCCCTAATTTTAGTGTCTTCATTAACTGAGTAACCCATTAGGCCCAATGCCTACTAACCAACATCACTTGTCAAACTTACATTTATTCCAGTATAATTAATACAAACTGATTCCCCAACAGATAATCTATTCTACATAATGACATCAAAACAATATGGTTTTCAGGAAGTTGGGCAAGAGAAGCAAAGAAAGAATAAGGGATGAATGATGGAGCCAATTTCCCAAGTTTAAAAAGAATTTGTCACCATCTTTCAAAAAGAAAAGAACCATTGATTGGGTTCCCAAATTATATTATGTGTTGATCAATTCAAGAATAGCCTAATACTGCTGAGAAAACCACAGAATAACAGAATTTTGAATAATCTTTCATTGAAAGGCAAAAGTTAAACATCATATTCCTTATGAGAACTAGCAACAGTAGACATATTAATAGAGCTAGGCACTGTTCCTAATATATCAGGACCCACATTAAAACCACTGCTAAAGTCTAGAAATGGTCATAACAAATCTTTCAACCTTACAGCATAAAAGTCAGTTGATAATTTCTTTGTCTAACACCTAATAAAAGTTATTCTTCCAAAATTGTGGAAAAGCTAAGCACAGTCCTCCCTTATTATAAAGTTTCCTGTTACAAGGTTGCATGGTTTACACATATGTTATACTTTATTATTGAAAAAAAAAAAGTCCTCCTTATAACACCCTCTTTGTTGTAATACTCAACATACTTTGCCTCCGGGCTGGATATATAATGAAAGCAAAATGAATTCAGACAGATTGTTGAGGAAAAAAAGCTAGTTTCTTTTTAGTATTCTTTCTAAAGTCTTTTTTCTTTCCTTGTAGCTTATCATCATCTCAACATTTTGTTCCCACTTAACATTTTCCTTTTATTTTTACATATTTCCCTTGGTAAATGAAAGATGATAGATTGTTAAAAACAGTTTGTACCACCTTGGAAACATGTACTTTTAATATACCAATCCTGCCTTCCAAAACCTTATGTAAATTTCATCTTTAGGACAATGAAGTGTATAGGACTTAATCAACCAGCTGAAAGAAGCCATATGAAATCTTAATTTTCCACTCACACATTTTATGTTCACAGTCTTCTAAAATAATGAATATAACTTTCCAAATTAAATTTAGGATTACATCTCAGTTATTGTTTCCATATTAAATAGTACTGTCTTATTTTAGCAAAGATCTAGAAATGCTGTCTTAAAAGGTTCATATTCACAAATTTCAATAAAAGAAAATTTGATTTTAAAACCCAGTTCATTTTTAACTTAGGTAGAAACATAATTGAAATAGTAATATAATATAGGTGAACTTGTTCTGATGCCAAGCTTTACCATTTCTGATATTCTAAGTTGGCCAGAAGTGACGTAAATTATGTACAATATGAAATACTGAAGATACAAATTTAGTATCTTTGAAGTTTCAGGTAAACACATATAATATGATTCTTCTACATAAAGCATGCCTACCAATATTAGAACTCTAGTCTCAATATTCTTGGGTGTCATAAAATTTTATAACAATGAAAAACATTGGGAATTTTTTAACAGTGTAATTTAAAAATCATTTTACACTTGTATGATACTTTTATTTTTGTATTGTCCAAATAAATAATTATATAAAGATCTTAATAGCTTTATTCACATTGGCCAAAACCTGGAAACTACTCAAAAGTCCATCAAAAAAAAACCTCCTTAAATTTTATATAGCTGGTATATCCTATAATCAGAGTACCAGTGCACTTTAAAAATATATTTGACATGCTAGTAGTCAACACAAGCATTTGCTTTTCATATTAAGCATTAATATATATCTTTATTTTGTGCTACAGAATTTAAACCTCAAAGCAAGTTTCCACGTAGAGACTGGAAAAGGGTGGCTGAATCAACTTAATTTAAGAGAGACCTGGGGGAAGGGAAGATTGTTCATTTCTCATGGCAACATGTTTTGTAGATGCATTTGTGAAACTGCTGGAAGCCTTTATATTGCAGTGTCACTTGAATAAAGTAGTTCATGGTAGCCATTTTCCTTCTCAATTAAGTAGAATATTTAACAGCTTCGTTACTCCACTGTTTAAAAAGGGACCACGGTGGAAAGATATATATGGATCAAAAATGGTTGTCAAATCCTATCAAGACCACCACATTTAACCATCTTCTTGTCAAAGGCAGCGCTGACCACAGGCATTACCTTAAAGCTTTTCCAGTCTTGGCATTTAGCTATCATGAAAGAAATTCTTATTTTTTTTCAAACAACACTAAGAAAGTTCAAATTTTCTTTTTAGTCTTTCCCTCTCTTAGCAATAGCAGGCAAGGAGGTATTTAACCAAATTTTGGTAGTGTATGTATAATGGGAATCAGAACTTACCTTTTATAAAAAGTAACAACTTTAAATGATCATGTAAAAAGCGAATCTGCAGACTACTGGGAACTCTCTTTATAATCTTCCCCCAGGAACTAAGGGTTTTATGCAACATAACGTACAGGAAAACACTATTTGAAAGCAACATTATTTTATAGGTCTTGGACCAGAGATTTTATAAATGAATGCCATATATATGAGAAAACCCAACACAGGATGAGAGTCAATCCTACTATCCCCTTGATCTTCCGGCTTCTCACTGTGGATCCATAAAAGATCTTAAAAACAAATGAGGGAAGTTCTCCAGTATTATAAAACACCTACACTTTAATGCCTAGGCAAGGAACGGGAGCCAGTATACCACAGAGATTCTTCTCTAACATTACACTGTAACATTTCAACCATATGTATGAGAAAATAGGGGCCATATGGTTCACCGGTGAGACAAGGGCTATCAAAACATTATCCATTGATTCCCTGTGAGGAAAACAGCGTTAATCTTTTATTAGCACTAACACTCCCACACAAAAAAGCAAGGCTGTGTTCTGGCTGTTCATTCACCCCAGCTGAGCATATCAGTTCACTCTCTGGATGGCAATCAAAGAAACCAGACAGCCTTGGGAAGCACAGCCTCTCAGCAACCACATGTGGCCACTAATACATTTTCTTGGCAGATAAGAAAAAGGCTCCAGTTCAGACAATTAGAAGTTATTTGAAGGCTGAGGATCTGATTATCTAGGATTGTCTCAAGATGTAGCAAAATCTCAGAGTGGAGAGGATTTTTTTTTAATTTTTTAAAATTAAAATTAAAAAGATGTGGCAAAAGGCAACTGACTTATCCTTTAGTTCACTATTTTCTTTGGCAGGACTTTTATTCCAAAGAATTCCTGAATTTTTATTTATGTGACAATATAATCCCATACGAGCTTACAGAAGTCATTTTATGATTTAAAAAATATTCCACTATGCTCATATATATTATTGGTAAAAATCCATTCACTTCCTTTACTAACAGTTATAGTCCAAACATACTGAACCTTTTATATACAGTATTTTTTTCCACCTCAGTCACAAACGTGAGACTACTGTGCTGTCAGATCTCCATAATCTATACCGTGCCGATATTATATCTAGACTCTGACATCAAATTTTCCTTGGTAAAAATTCTACTTTTCTGAACTCCCATTTGACTGAAAAAACAATCAAAGTAGAAAAATTGGAAGAATTAAAGGAAAATGAATTTTCACAGGACACAGAGAGAAGATAAAAGTGTTAAAGATGATAAGATGTGTCTTTTACACTAAACATTAGAGAATTTAAGCAATTTTTTAAAACAAAAACGTTTTGATTTGTGGACATTCTCACAAATACTCGATAGTTCTGAATACCACATTCCAAGCTAAAAAGTAGGAAGAGTAATCTATAGAAACACTGTTGCAATTAGATAAGAAAGTGTATTTCTACTAGTTAACTTATGTACATGCCTATCACCAGCATATTGAGAAATAATGTGACTAAGGGTGAACCCAGGAGGCCCAAGTTACTCACCCTCACTTTACCGCTATGGGAGACAGTGGCTACCATGACCCTGTAATAGATACTTTACCACATTTGTTAAAGAGGAAAACAAAACTTAGAAGTTAGTTAGAATAATGGAACTGAGTTAACATGTGTTCTAAAACATAACCCCAAAGTCTAAAGTATATAACATCAGCCCTGCCGAAACACAGGTCTATTTTGGTTCAATAATTCAACAAACACTTATTTAGCACCCACTCTGTGCCAAAGACTGTGAAAGACACTAGATACGCAGTGATGAATGAAAGACACAGTCCCTGCCCTCAGTAAGCTTATAGAAAAACCTCACTCTCATTCCTTTCTCAGAATACACAGACCTTCTCTCTAACTAGGAAGGCAATTAAATAATAGGTAATATATTAGGAAGAACATGAGCTTTCGAATCAGATAGCTCTGGATTCAAATCAGATAGCTATGCCTGGGTGTGTCTGGAGAAACACCTTTATTTTCTCTGATCTCCAGTCTCCCAGTATGAAAAAAAATGGTGATTATGTTATCTCACTGGGCTAAATGCAATACCACAACATATAGAAGAGAATAAATACTAGCTCTGTCTCCACATAGTCTTCTCTATAAATAAATATAAAAATTCCTGCTAGATAATCAAGCTCCAGGAAACAGAAACATCAAAATTCTATATGGAAGAGAAGTTTCCAAGCTTAGAAGAAACAGAATAAAGTGTACAAGAAAGGAATGATCTGACCACATTAAAACACTTACACAATTTAAAAGCCAAGAACAATCTGGAAAAAAGATATTCACATCAAATACAATGAAATTAATTTGTATGAAATAAGTCTACCAGAATTATTCAAACAACTGAACTGTTGAATCCACAGGAATTTTTATGATGCACATTCGTTTTTCAAATCCAGCATTGGGATTAGTTTTAAAGACCTTTTAAAAAATGTAACTTCGTGGATTAAACAAATAAATAAATAAGTAAATTACAGAAAATAGCAAACATACACCAATGGCAATGAAACCAAAGAAAGAACACAACTTCATACCACAATCTTTAAAAAATGGTGACCATAAAGCAGATGTTTCCAAGAATCTTCAAGATTTGGTGCATTTTGTGAAGCTGCTAAGTTCAAACTTCACATAAAGAGGAGGAGGGGTGAGGCTGTGAATAAACCAAATTCTGAAAATTTCACTAAAACTCTCAAATTTATAGGAAGACAAATCCAGGAAGAGGGGGTTGGGGGATGTAGACAGACCAGAGAAATGGAAATGCCCATAATACCGTAAGTTCTACCTTCGCCACATTCCTTCTGGTCAGAAAAGAAAAATACAGATTTTATCATTTTGGTACTTCCTCTGCAAAAAGAAAAAAGCAGGAAAGGCCATAGACCATAAAAAATAGCAGCCAAGCTAAATAAATATCTCCAGCAATTATGATGAGTAGGAGAAGTGGAAGACAGGCAAGAGGAGGAATTGCCACGTGAAGCCTCACACACACCCACAGAGGACCAGAAGCAAAGCAGGGGGTGGCGAATGGAAACAGCTTCTAATGAAATACAAACAGGGGAAGCAACAAATGGCACTGACTCAAGGAAACCTGATGAGTAGTAAGAGAGAAGATCCAAAATCTAAGAATATCACTCAACCTTCCAAGATAACAGGTTACAGACCAACCAGGTAGTGTGACAATAATTCAAAACGCTTAGCAAAACCACAAAAGAGAGGGTTGAAGCCAAATCCTCCAATAAGGCTACTACAGACAACCCTTCTTCCTCCCCATATCTTCTCCACTGTCCCCAGATAGGTGATAAGCAGATACACTGTATGATATCCAGCCCTCAAAACAGTATGTCAAGAAGGAAAACAAACTCCTCTCTGATTGGGTAGGAAAGAAGGCAAGAAAAATTCACCAGCACCATGAAAAAGCAAACTGGCCCAGACAGGGTAAAGAGGCTGGCCTGGCAAATCCACAAACATACTACAAAAACAAAAAAGGCAGACAGACGGAGAAGGGAAGATAATATGCAAAAGACAGATGAAGAAAAACAGAACTAAGAATCAGAACAAAGCTCTCTAAAAACATTTCACACTACTGAGCAATTTAATAAGAATATGAATTAAACAAAACAAACACACAGTGACAAAGTGATATGGGAGGCTAAATAACTAAAACAACAAAAAAAAACCCAAACAAAACCCTAACAGACAGATATATAGATATATATAGGACATACCACATTACAATTGAGGGGCAGTTTGTTAACAAGTGAGAAATGGTTACGGTATCATTTACCAAATCTCCAACAACCAGTGAGTCATGTGACCAGTGAGTCACAGCAACCCAAATCCACATAATATGGATAGGATGTAAAGGGATAGATCTAAAATGACTGTAAGAGACTACTTGCTATGGTCTGAATGTCATCCAAAATTCCTCTGAAAATTAATTCCCACTATGGTGGTATTGAGAGGTGTGGTCTTTGGGAAGTGATTAAGTAATGAGAGCTCCACCCTCATGAATGGATTAGTGCCTTGTAAAAGAATGGAGGGAAGTAGCTCAGGCCCTTTGCTCTTCTGCTCCTCTGTTCTTCTGCCATGTGAGGACACCAAGGTGGTGCCATCTATGAGGAACAGGCCCTCACCACACACTGAACCTGCTGGCACCTTGATTTTGGACTTCCCAGCCTCCAGACCTGTGAGAAATAAACGTCCGTTCTTTATAAATTACCCAGTCTCAGGCGTTTTGTTACAGCAACACAAATGGACTAGGACACTACATGTCAGGAAATCTCAGGTTTAATGGAACAAAAGTCATTTACAAGCATTATTCCAAGTATATAGACTGAAAAAGTAACCTGAAAAGCAAGTTAGAAAGAATAAGCAGAAAGCTTATGTGAGGTTCAAGAGGTCTTTCCCAGAATGTAAAATCTGCACAGTTTTTATATTATTCTATATACTTTTGCAATCTTAAAGGAAAGACAAGTTTTGATTTCAAGTGCACGAATTGCAGGTGAAATGTATCCATCACTAAATATTTAGGAATATCTTATATTATGCCACTTTTCCTATTTGCCACTTGACCCAAATCACACAGGTTTTTTTCTGTCTTCTAGTAAATCCATATGTTTTTAATTAATATAAAATAAAGACCAATATTGAATAAATTATTCAACTGACTTCAAGCTATATGCATATAAAGTAAAGGCTTTTCCATTTAACATTTATTGTCATACCTTGCTTGCATCCCATCATACAGCACCAGACTTGACATGATAAATATACTTTTTCACTGGTTGGGCCCTTCAGGTGGTAAGATGGCTAAATTCCAGAAACTGTAAAATTACTCTAAAATTACTCAAGTTGGAACATTCTGGATTATATTCTACTGTACACATATATGTTTTCAGTGGTTGCATTTGGGAGGTGGCGCTCAATCATTTTACTTTTTTTTTTTTTTTTTTACTGGTCCATATGTTTTAAATACGCCTCTGTGAACAAGACTTTTATAACAAAGATATACACATCCTCATGTGAAGAATACTGAAAGTGAGGAAAATATAAAGTAAAAATCCTGACTTAGATTATTTCAAGTTTCAATCTCTTTTGTAAATAAATTGAGGCATGCTCCCAATTTTAAATATCTATGCATACCAAGCCTAAAATCATGACAAATGGTTTTGCAAAGCATTCAATTAAATTCAATTACAACAAATCCTCAAAACACAAACAAACATTTCAAGCAATTATCCCCACACAATGTACCAGAATGAGGCTGCATTCAGCCCAGGACAGAGCGCACTGCGTTCTCCAATCCACATACACACCTGAGAGCACACTCTCAAATCGCCACTGCTGGCCTCTCCTGTCAGTTCTAAGGTAGTACCACAGGGAGGTTCTAGGAGAGAAAGTGAAACCAAAAGCAAGGTGGATATTTACAGTTTTTTGGCCACCCAGCACCTATTTCACTCTCTTTCATTAATGCTATAGAACCAAGTTAAAGGTGACCCCTTTATATATTGACCCCATGTTGTTTACTTCTTCATTCAGACTGACCATTAACTCAAAGCCCACGGATACCAAATTCAAATTTTTATATCAATTGCTTTAAACATAGCCCAAATAATGATATTTTCAGCCATTACAGAGTGCCTGTTTTGCATACCCTGAAAAACTGCACCCAACATCCACTAGCTATAGGTAAAACAAACCCTGAGCATGTAAAAGACTGTATATTGCTGCTGCCCTCCCCAATCTTGCTTCTTGGCAACCTGGACACCTAAGCCCCACTCTGAGTCCTCTTTCCCCAGAAAGCTCCCCTGACCTCTGCCCCTTCTGGGTGGAGGACACCTCACTCTCTCTGGAAGGTCTCTTGCTGTAAGGGACCTCCTCTTGCATGCAATCCTGCCAAAGCACCACGCAAATAAAGCTTATTGTGTTTTACTGCCATCTGATAGCCATGTCTTTTTTCTTGATCACCCCCAAAATCCTCAGATTCACCACAGTTAATTATTCACTGATATTCCTCTGAAAATCCACCCCTCTCCCCTCTCCACTCTTACTCTTAGTGGTAAGAGGACTTCCCACACTTGTGGCTCAGGCTCAAGTTTAATCACATTCCTTTGGTGGCCGTGATTGGTTGAGAGACGGCCCAACCAGAGCCTATGAGTTGGAAACAGACTTCTGTTGAGCCTTCTTGGAGGAAGGAAGACCCTCTTTTACATGGATTAGAATGTGACAAGTAAAGATTTAAAGCTGCTATAGCCATCATGTAACCAGGAGGAAATAGCCTATCCAAGGAAATGGAAGCATGAGATGAAAAGAGAGAAACCAGATCTGATTATAGAGAAGGCTCAAGTGACATTAGCCAGTCAACTTCCTATTCCTGCTTAAGCCAACTGTCAGTTGCAACCAAGGGAGTCTTCAGTTTTACCAAAGACAAGGTTGGAAAGAGAACAAAAGTACATCTAAATCCACATGAAAAAGCAGAATTATGGCCTCTGCAGGAAATGGGAGGTTTGGGTTTTTGATGGTAACATTTAACTCTTGAGTTGTGTGCACCAGGTAAGCTCAAAATATAAATATTCCCATGTATTCTCTACTAAAAATACAAAAAGTTATCTGGGCAAGGTGACAGCTGCTCAGGAGGCTGAGGCAAGAGAATGGCCTGAACCTGGGAGGTGGAGCTTGCAGTGAGCCAAGATTGAGCCACTGCACTCCAGCCTGGGCAACAGAGCGAGACTCAGTCCCAAAAAAAAAAAAAAATCCCCATGTAAAACAAAGCTCTATAATCAAGAAAAGAAATTTTTTAAAGGAAAGCAAAGAAGTTTAAGACGTTGATAAAGATAAAAATTGAAGAAAGAGCCAGTCACGGTGGCTTATACCTATAATTCCAGCACTTTGGGAGGCCTAGGCAGGCATATTGGCTGAGCCCAAGACTTTAAGACCAGCCTGGGCAACATAGTGAGACCCTGTATCTATTTTTTGTTTTTAAAGACAGAGTCTCACTCTGTCACCCAGGCTGGAGTGCAGTGGCTTGATCTCGGCTCACTGCAGCCTCTGCCTCCCAGGTTCAAGCGATTCTCTTGCCTCAGCCTCCTGAGTAGCTGGGACTACAGGTACATGCCACCATGCCCAGCTAATTTTTGTATTTTTAGTAGAGATGGGGTTTCACCATGTTGACCAGGATGGTCTCAATCTCCTGACCTCATGATCCGCCCACCTCAGCCTCCCAAAGTACTGGGGTTATAGGCGTGAGCCACCACACCCAGCCTCTATTTTTTTTTTAATTAAAAAAAAAAAAAATTGAAAGAACCAGATGGTGCTATAATGGTGATAATTTCTAATAAAGTATTTCTTTTCCTTTTCTTTTTTTGCCAAAGGGTCTGACTTTTAATCTCATGAAGTATTAAATGGCTTTTTTCCCATAAACTACATATTTATTATGAAAAGAAGGCAATAATTCAACAGGGCTATAAAGCACAAATTACGTGATGAGAAACAATGTTTTAAATTATAGGCACATCATAATTAAAACAACAGAATTTTAAAAATAAAAATGGTGGCCAGGCACGGTGGCTCACACCTGTAAACCCAGCACTTTGGGAGGCCAAGGTGGCCGGATCACAAGGTCAGGAGATCGAGACCATCCTGGCTAACACGGTGAAACCCCATCTCTACTAAAAATACAAAACATTAGCCGGGCGTGGTGGCGGGCACCTGTGGTCCCAGCTACTTGGGAGTCTGAGGCAGGAGAATGGCGTGAATCCGGGAGGCGGAGCTTGCAGTGAGCCGAGATCGCGCCACTGCACTCCAGCCTGGGCGACAGAGCGAGACTCCATCTCAAAAAAATAAAAAAATAAAAATAAACAAAAATAAAAATGGGGCCAGGCACAAAGGCTCATGCCTGTAATCCTAGTGCTCTGAGAGGCTGAGGCAGGCAGATCGCTTGAGTCCAGGAGTTTGAGACCAGCCTGGGCAATATGGCAAAACCCCATCTCTACAAAAAATACAAATAGCCAGGCATAGTAGCGCACACCTGTAGTCCCAGCTACTCAGGAGGCTGAGGCAGGAGGACTGTTTGAACTCAGGAGGCAGAAGTTGCAGTGAGCTGAGATCGTACCACTGCACTCCAGCCTGGGTGACAAAGCTAGAACCTGTCTCTAAAATAAATAAAATAAAATAAAAGTAAAAATGTATTCAAGTTAAATTTTTTCAGCAAAATACTATCTATGAAAGGCATTTGATTTACCAGATTAAGATTTCACCATGTGTTCTCAAAGACTTCTCCTGCCTTATAAAACATTTTCCCCTCTGGTTATGGCCTTAATTGCACCTAACCTTCATCACACCCAAAGCCTTTACAAAGCACCTTTCCTTTGGGATTTCCATTTCTTCTCTATAGATTCCTCATTCCAGGGCAACATGACCAATGTTCCTACCCTTCTGTTAAAATTATTCTCCCTAAAATCACCAATGACTTGCAAATGACGAAATCCAACATTTTCTTTCCAATATTTCAGCTGCTTAACCTCTCGACTCTTGAGTCCTTCAGTGCCTCTTGGAATCTCTCCCTTCCCACTCCTTCCATGACACCATGCTCTTCTGTCTCTAAATGTATATCCCTTAATCTCTGTGCTAGTTCATCTTCCTATCCCTACCCTTAAATGTGTCATTCTCAACAAACATAGTCATAGTACTCTTGAAGAGTACTATATCCTTCTCCATTAAAGATCAGCTGGTAGCTAAAGAAGATAATTGTCCCTTACTGAGGGCTTTATGCTATAAGTTAAAAAGTCAATTTGTAGCCTGAAAATAGCAAGGTTTTTTAAAGCAAAGTATTTTTTTAAGTACTATAAAGTCTGAAAAGTAATCTTCTTGAGAGAACAAACTATCCCAGAAGGAATTTGAATGGTTCAACCTTTGGGCAACAAAGACTAAAGACCATACTGAAGACCATAAAGTTGAAACTGGGAATTACTAATCTCTGGATTAAAGAGGACAAAAATGAAGGGCTGGAATAAAAAAGGTAACAGTACACTCCCCACTCTCATTTACTCCCCTTGCCACACACAAACACACACACACACACACACACATTCACTCACCTACAGGGAGCTGCTCTAAATCCCAGGGCATCATTTTGTACATATTCATCTCGATCATGATTTACCTCATTATAATATAGTTAACTCTTCATCTTTATTACCCCTAGATTGTGAGCTACTTGAGAACATAAACTGTCTTTTTTCTTTTTTTTCCTTTTTTTCTTTTTTTTTTTTTTTTGATAGAGTCTCGCTCTGTCACCAAGGCTGCAGTGCAATGATGCAATCTAGCTCACTGCGACCTCCGCCTCCCAGGTTCAAGGGATGTCTCCTGTCTCGGCCTCCCAAGTAGCTGGGATTACATGAACCCACCACTGCGCCCAGCTAATTTTTTGTATTTTTACTAGAGATGGGGTTTCACCATGTTGGCCAGGCTGGTCTCGAACTCCTGATCTCAAGTCTCCGCCCACCTCAGCCTTCCAAAGTGCTGGGATTACAGTCGTGAGCCACTGTGCCCAGCTCATAAACTGTCTTTTCCTTATCTGTCTATTCCAAGAAAACTAACACAGTGCTTGGGCACTCAGAATTCTTAGTAAATATGCATTGAATGGATGGAGGGGATGGACAGATGGAGGGACAAAGAGAGATGATGTAAGGGGGGAATAACACACCAGACTTGCTTCAGTCCCTGAAAGTGTCCAAGCACCTACAACAAACCAACAATTCCTTCCCAGTGTCCCTGTTACACACTTGAAAGATTCCTATGTATTATAAGGCTCATCATCTTCTCACAGCCCAACAAGGCAAATCTGAGGTAACTGAGGACTTTGGATCAGTTACTACAGGGACTCCAAATCAGACTATGGGTGAAGGGAATTCTAGCTCAAATATCTTGATACTACGTAGACTACAAGAAGTATCTTATTTTGGCCAGGCGCGGTGGCTCACGTCTGTAATCCCAGCCCTTTGGGAGGCCAAGGCAGGCAGATCATGAGGTCAGGAGATCGAGACCATCCTGGCTAACATGGTGAAACCCCATCTCTACTGAAAATACAAAACAAAATTAGCCAGGCATGGTGGCGGGCACCTGTAGTCCCAGCTACTCAGGAGGCTGAGGCAGGAGAATGGCGTGAACCCAGGAGGTGGAGCTTGCAGTGAGCGGTGATCGCGCCACTGCACTCCAGACTGGGCGACAGAGCGAGACTCCATCTCAAAAAAAAAAAAAAAAAAAAAAAAAGTATCTTATTTTACTAAGTTAAGTATATGCAGTTGTTGATTTTAAAACAATATTTTTTTCTTCACTCTACCACTGGCTTTGTGTCAATCAATATTAATGCTGTCCTTTTCCAAATATTATTTTGAAATGGAAAGTTTGTTTTTTTTTTTTTTTGAGACGGAGTCTCGCTCTGTCGCCCAGTCTGGAGTGCAGTGGCGCGATCACTGCTCCACCTCCTGGGTTCAAGCCATTATCCTGCTTCAGCCTCCCGAGTAGCTGGGACTACAGGTGCCCGCCACCACGCCCGGCTAATGTTTTGTATTTTTAGTAGAGATGGGGTTTCACCATGTTAGCCAGGATGGTCTCGATCTCCTGACCTTGTGATCCACCCGCCTCAGCCTCCCAAAGTGTGGGGATTACAGGCATGAGCCACTGCGCCCGGTCAAGTTTGTCTTAACTAGGTAAAATACCATGTTAACAACCATTAGAAATTTTAGTAACACAACGAAACAAAAATAAGTGAAAATCTGGCAAAAATATCATTTTGTTCTTTTTTTCAAAAACAAGTAGAGTTCAAATTACCAAAACAAATAAATTCCACCAATATTACTAACAAACATATCTTAAATCTATTAAAATCTACCTTTTCAAAATTGATTTAATGTATGTCCAAACTTTAACTTGTTTGTCTGTGTTTATTTTGCAAGCATTAATTTGTCAAGAGCATGAAAAACAAAGATAAACTAATATTTTATTAGAACCCAGAATCACATATTCCTTCAAAAAAGCAGCTTAGATTTAAATTTTAAAAAACAACAAACATTTTTAACTTCAAACACACTTCCCCACTGCAAAAATAAATAAATAAAAGCCCAATACAACCAATTAATATTACAATTTTTGAAGAAACTTTAAAATTTTTTTGTACTTTTCTTACAAACCAAAACACCAACCAGAAAAATAAAACTGAAAAAGCAAACATATGACCCAGAAGTTACTTAACATATTTCCCACAATCTGTGAAGAATCAAAGATACACACTTAACTTTAGCCAAACCAAACTATACTCCATTCTGATAGGATAGTTTTTTCTGAACTGGGGAGGAGGTAAATTCACTCACAGCCCAATCAAGGAGGCAGCTTAATGTGACTAACACCAGAAACTTCCAGATGCAGAGAAGTTGGGTAGGAATCCTCCCTCCACCACTCACAGTTACTTTTTCAACCTGTAAAGTTCTTAGAACACTGCCTGATACAAAATAAGCATTTTGCAGACATAGGGCTATAGCACACCTCTAGATCACTGCAGCTTAGCATTACCTGGAATATTACTGGAAATTCAGAATTTAAGGTCCAATTTCAGACTTACAAGAGTCAGAATCTGCATTTTAATCATGATCCCCTTATAATTCAAATGTAACTTAAAAGTTTTAAAAAGTTAAAAGGTTGAGAAGCACAGCTAGAAAGCACTTTTATATTACATTCTGTTATCTGTTATAATTAACTCTTTTAAAAACCCACTCTGTTGTGCAACTCGAAGAAGTTAACATTTATTTTTAATAAAAAGCAAAGCATTATCATGGAATCAACATTCCTCCATTAGTGATTCTTTGCCATACCTTATTGTAAGGCAGCAGCAACTAAGGCCAAAAGTTATAGAGGACTGCCATCTAGTGTTAGATCATTTTGATGCACACACAAAATATTGCACCCCTCTTCTCCCACTGCCTTTCCGTACTTTAAATAGCACATTTGCTTAAAACAGTGTTGGGCTTTAGTTTTGTTTAATTCCTTTATTGAGACATGATCACCAAACAATAATTCCATAAGATGCCATATGAAATAGAGGAAAGTAGAAAACAAGGATTTTTAGGTTTCTTTTTTAAATAAGATCAACTACAGGGAAGTTTTCCAATTAAAAGAATCACCCACTCCCTCCTAGAAAGGTGCACATTAAATACACATTAAAGACATCAGGCTTAGAAAGTGGGCTTTCTTATGAAATGTACAAGTCTAGGAGTCTTACTTTCTTCTTCCTAAGTTCTATACTTTTTACAATTTATTTATACAGTATTTAAGGAAGAAAGCTACTTTCATATTGGAAAAAAACATTTTACAAGTGTCTGACTTAATAACTCAACCTCTCCACTCTATCCTAAGGAAATAATCAGAAATGTAGATAAAGATTTATGTAAAAAGATGTTCATTTGGCCGGGCGCAGTGGCTGAAGCCTGTAATCCCAGCACTTTGGGAGGCCGAGACGGGCAGATCACGAGGTCGGGAGATCGAGACCATCCTGGCTAACCCGGTGAAACCCCGTCTCTACTAAAAAAATACAAAAAACTAGCCAGGCGAGGTGGCGGGCGCCTGTAGTCCCAGCTACTCGGGAGGCTGAGGCAGGAGAATGGTGGGAACCCAGGAGGCGGAGCTTGCAGTGAGCTGAGATCTGGCCACTGCACTCCAGCCTGGGCGACAGAGCGAGACTCCGTCTCAAAAAAAAAAAAAAAAAAAAAGATGTTCATTCATAGCTTTGTCAGAAGCGTCGGAACCAGAGTGACTCCATCTTGAATAGGGCCTGGGTAAAATGAGGCTGAGACCTACAGAGCCGCATTCCCAGAAGGTTAGACATTCAAAGTCACAGGGTAAGACAGGAGGTTGGCACAAGGTACAGGTCACAAACACCTTATTGATAAAACAGTATGTGGTAAAGAAGTCGGCCAAAACCCACCAAAACCAAGATGGCGACCAAAGTGACCTCTGGTTGTCCTCACTATTCATTATCGCTAATTATAATACATTAGCATGCTAAAAGACACTCCCACCAGTGCCATGACAATTTACAAATGCCATGGCAACATCAGGGAGTTACACTGTATGGTCTAAAAAGGGGAGGAAACCTCAGTTCTGGGGGAAATTGCCCACCCTTTTCCTGGAAAACTTATGAATAATCCATCTCTTGTTTAGCATATAATCAATAAATAATCATAAAATAGCCAATCAGCAGCCCTCAGGGCTGCTCTGCCAATGGGGTAGCCATTCTTTTATTCCTTTAGCTTGTTAACAAACTTGCTGTCACTTTACTCTATGAACTTACCCTGAATTCTTTCTTGTTTGAGACCCAAGAACCCTGTCTGCGGATCGGGATCAGGACCCCTTTCCAGTAACATTTTCCTGGCCAACCATGAAATAACAGTATGATGGAGACTACTGACTCTAAGGATATAAACTGCAGAACCCACTGGCTGACTTTAGAGGCCAAACTTAGAAGATTTAAAGTCTCTCCTAAGACGGAATGGGTTAAAGGCCCCTCTTAATAAAAGGTGAGCATTCTTGACAAATGGGTTCGACACCCAACTTAGGAAGGTTAGAGTCCTTCTTAAGATTTAGGGGGTTAGAGGCCCCTCTCAGTAAAATCCCTTTTGGTTAAAAATGAATTTGGCATTATGGGATGTTAACCGCTATTCTCTCTGGATTAATCTGCCTTGCACTCTTTGCTGATGGCTGTGGGTTACAGGATTAGGCATGTACAGGATCACCAGACATGGGGAGCTTTTCTTTCTCACCAAAAGGGGAAACTTGAAAGCTGATGGGACTGCTGGAAAAGATCCCTTAGCGACTGACAAGCAACCACCTGAACTTTTGTTTAGTGTCACTGCAATGGGTGAGGCTTTCCCTGGCTTCCCTGAGCTCCTCATCTTCCCACCTCACTGCAGGCAATGCTTTTCTCCCTTCCCTTTCCTCTCTCTCTGTGTGCAAGCTGCTTGTAGGAATGGTAAAAATCACTACCTCTTGCAATGTTTTAATTAATGAGAAAAAGGATTTGTGAGGCTGGTCTTAAGCTATAGCGACTCTGGGGAATTTTCTGCTATAAATGTTTTTTACTGTATTCTGTCATAAAGAGGAGTACCTCTTTATGACACATAAGCCCGCTGTTCAAGCCAGCCCAGCAAACTAGTCAGTTACAAACTTTGCTGCAGGTTCCTGAAACAAACAAACAAAAAAACTGGATGAAGTTGCCTTCTTGTCTTGTTTTATGTCCTTGGGAGCTTGACCTTTTAAGTACATGGCAGTCCTTTCTCTTGTTCTCAGCCATCTGGAGGACAGGAATTTTGGAGTTTATGTCAGAGCTAACTCTAAAAATTATCTCAAGCAGTTAAAAGCCTTTGCAAGCTCAAAACTGACTGCTCTAGGCTCCTTCTGGGAAGGGCAATGGAAACTGTCCAATGCTGTAGCTTAGTAACTAAGGTTTATTGGTTTCACCTGTGAGGTTACTTTTAGTAAAGTTCAAAAGCCAGAAATATTACCTGTTTGGCCTGGTTAAAGTAGAGTAACAAGAGGCTTATAAGGAATTTTTTTAAAGGACACTATGGTTAAAAGTCAACTTACTTAAAAGCAGATACCCAAGTTATATGTACATTTTAAAGGTCTTTATGTTTTTTTCCTCTTCCTGGATTGTGTTTTTCTGGAAAAGGGGATTGTGTTTTTTCTTGTCAGTCAACTGAATTGTTTTTCTCCATTTTGTCTTCTTGACACTCTTGATGCACACGAGAGGACCTAAGATAATATCTGACAGCTTGGGACACCTTAGGAAGAACGGAGGAGGTACTGCAGACCCCATTTTGGGAGGGAAAAAAAGGACTTCTGTTTCCCTCATGGAACCCCAAGAATTGAAAATAGATAGATCCCTCTCACATTTTTCACTTTTGGGGGTATTAGAAGTTACTTCACATTATGAGAGATTTCATGTGTAATAACTAGGTGGGAAATACACTTTGGGGGATAGCTAAAGGAAGTTATAGGGGGACACTCAGCTTTTTCCATGTTTGGATCAGAGAAGCATGCTCCTGGCCACCTAGAAGGTATGAAAATGCCCCCATCCCCTACTGAGAGATAAGACTCCCATGGGAGATGGGCTGATACCCATTCCTTTTTTGGGATCCAGGATCTGGTATAAAAATGGAACCCGTAATTTTGGGGGATCTGTTTCGCCTTCCACCTATACCTATTTATTAGGGCTAGAAACTGAATGCTTTAAAGGGAAACTTAGAAACTGGCAAATGAAAAATCTTACAACTACTGGATCTTCTTTTGTCCGTGTATTTATATGTGCTGTGTGTGTGTGATGTTTATATATATATAAGTTCTGATTAATTGCTGTAAAAATAATAAGCACTTAAATATTGTTAAAAAATTAAGACTATAACGCCTTTTAGTTCACGTGACTTAAGTAATCTTTGGGAAATAAAAACACAGCTTTAAAGATTATTAGTAAAATAAAGACATTTGGTCTAAATTAGGCAGGTCAGATATTAGGTTTGATAAATGCTTTAAGGTCATAAACTGCTTCTTTGACTCTTGAAAATTGTTCAACTTAACTGCTGTGGAGCCATTAGATTTTAAGTAAGGCCTGCGGACATGTGGAGTTAGCCACATCCCCTAACTATACATGAAAGAGTCAGACATTATCTGCACTTCGGTCTGGTGCCCTAGGCTCCACACTTGGTACACAATTAAAATCATGTACTTACCAGGTTTTTCACCAAAAGTTAAGTTTCTAAGAGTTAACAGTGTAAATGTAATTGAGACTACTAGAGAAGCAGTTTTACATGCAAGGTATGTAAGGAAAATGAAATGTGCTCTTGAAAAAGGATTATAAGAAGGCATGGGATTGTGGATTTTTTTCTTTTTGCCTACTTTAGAAGGTTAAAGGGTTTTGTTTTGTTTTGTTTTGTTTTGTTTTGTTTTGTTTTGTTTTGGATGGAGTCTCGTTCTGTCACCCAGGCTGGAGTGCAGTGGTGCGATCTCGGCTCACTGCAAGGTCCACCTCCCAGGTTCACGCCATTCTCCCTCCTCAGCCTCCCGGGTAGCTGGGACTACAGGCACCCACCACCACACCCGGCTAATTTTGTTTTTGTATTTTTAGTAGAGACGGGGTTTCACTATGTTAGCCACTATGGTCTCGATCGCCTGACCTCATAATCCGCCCACCTCGGCCTCCCAAAGTGCTGGGATTACAGGCATGAGCCACTGCGCCCAGTCAAGGACTGTTTTAAGTTAGATGGGAAAAAGCCAAAGGTTTGAACAAGTTGTGGAAGGTCGGTGAAGAATTAATCTTGTAAAAGACATTCTGTGTGTGAACATATTGGCTAAAGTTAAAGGTGTATTATTCTGTTTTTCCATAAATTGAACACTGGAGTAAAAGCACAACAGGTTTTTCTTAGAGCACTGATCTGCTTTCTAACAACAACAAAAAAAAGGTATAAAGGGTTATATACAAGGTTTGTAAGAATCTTATGATCAAACTAATTAAAATTGTATAGTTTTGTCCATAAGGTTTTATTAAGAATTGGGTTTGACATCAATAATGTACTAATGCAACAGTGAAAACTGGCTTTCTGTCTCAAACAGGATTTTCAAGTTATATTAAAAATAATAAAAGATTTGGCTGAGCATGGTGCCTCATGCCTGTAATCCCAGCACTTTGGGATTTCCAGGTATAAAGAAGTATATAGAACTGTCTCACCTATTACTCTCTAGAGGTTTGCTATTAGGTTCAATTTCTCATATTACAAATGTCTTGCCTATCCTTTAGTCCCATCTGCTGTAGGCTCCTCGCACCCTTCTTGTACTTCGTCCACTCTGGCAGCTCCCCTGGAGGAGATCTAAGTCCCTCTTGGCACCGGCATGCTGGTACAAATCCCACAGCAGGATCCACCCTAAGCCATATGAGGTGAGCACGGAATCGCAGATAGGACCCACTCACTCCACACAGCAGTAGTGCTTAGTACCATTCACACAAGCAGCACCACAAGTAGGAGAGATTGTGATCATTCAGACGCACATTCAGCCCCTGAATATCGCAAGCAGCAAGGAAATACTTTGTCGCCTTTATGATGTGTCTTACCTTGCTCTGTGCACAGAGTTACCTGGTTGCCGCAGTATATGAGGATCCTTTCCTCTAGGTCGCCAGCCAGTTTCTTTCTGCATTGCTGAGAGTCTGGGTTTATTTGTCACACTGGGTGGGTCCCCAGTCTCTCACCCTTAGGCTACCGCAACAAGGCAGTGGGACATGTCTCCCCACAAGAGGCAACCGGAGACCTGTTCTCCAGGGGAGACCACCAGATTGTTACAAACAAATGCTTGTTCCTCTGTGCCAAAAAGAAGAACTAGCGCTCAGATAAAGAATTTTCTCGACCGGGCGCAGTGGCTCACACCTGTAATCCTAGCACTTTGGAAGGCTGAGGCAGGAGGATCACGAGGTAAGGAGATTGAGACCATCCTGGCAAACATGGTGAAACCCTATCTCTACTAAAAATACAAAAATTAGCTGGGCGTGATGGTGTATGTCTGTAATCCCAGCTACTTGGGAGGCTGAAGTAGAAGAATTGCTTGAACCTGGGAGTCAGAGGTTGCAGTGAGCCAAGATCACACCACTGCACTCCAGCCTGATGACAGAGCAAGACTCTGTCTCAAAAACAAAAAAGAATTTTCTCAGCAAGGCAATTTTATATCTATAGAAGGGTGCGACTCGCAGATGGAGCAATGGCAGGAATACACTTGAACAAGGGAGAGGATGGGATTCTTATTCCTGACGCAGGTAGCCCCTACTGCTGTGTCGTTCCCCTATTGGCTAGGGTTGGACCGCACAGTCTAAGCTAATTCTGACTGGCTATTTTAAAGAGAACAGGCGTATGAGCCAGAGTGGCAGGGTGAGCAGTTCGGTGGGAAAGATGGTTATGGAACAGGTAACTAAAGGTGACTTAGGTCAGAGCAGGTGACCAGGGTGACTGAGGTCAAAGCAGGTGACCACGATAAAGTAGGACAGAGCAAGTGACCAGGGGAACAGATGTAAACTACTGATTAAAACTGGTGGAAAAGGCTATTTACTGAAACTACAAGCAAGTTAAACTTTAAAATGGAGGTCAAAGAACTGAACATACTGACACACTGATTCTTTGAAGAGAAATTTAGAACTCACTGTATCCAACAGGGTTAACTTGATCTGATAATAAAATTAAAAGTACACTGCAATCTATATAATAGCAGTCCCCAACCTTTTTGGCATCAAGGACTAGCTTTGTGGAAGACATTTTTTCCACAGACCAGGAATGGGGAAGACTCAGCACATTACATTTATTGTGCACTTTATTTCTATTATTATTACATTGTAATATATAATGAAATTATCATACAACTCAACACAACGTAGGATCAGTAGAAGCCCTGAGCTTGTTTTCCTGCAACTAGATGGTCCCATCTTGGCGTGATGGGAGGCAAGAACAGATGATCAGGCATTAGATTTGCATAAGAGTACACAACCTAGATCCCTCGCATGCACAGTTCACAACAGAGTGTGTGCTCCTATAAGAATCTAATGCACCCGGATCTGACAGGAGGTGGAGCTCAGGCTAATGCAAGCAATGGGGAGTGGCCGTAAATACAGATGAAGCTTTGCTCTCTCACCTCCTGCTGTGCAACCCAGTTCCTAACAGGTCATGGGCCACTACACATCTGTAGGTCGGGGTCTGGGGACCCCGCTATATAACATTTGATGTGATCTAAAGAACCACTGTTATGCTATCAAAAAACACTTTTATTTGGCCAAAGCACTTTTTTCTCATGTCATAATTTTTTTATGATGTATGGAATTTAGCAATTTGCTTCCTAGAGATTCAGTAGGGGAAAGTGAATTGAAAATAGCTAATTAAACAAGGGAGGCCTAGGTTCCCGAATCAGGTCAGACATTTTTTCAAAGAACAGTAAAAATCAGTTCTAAAAGCTGAGGAAGCACTTCACTGACAGACTCTCCTCTCATCTAAATTTCTCTCTTCATCTAACTCTAGAGACCTCCTTATTGTTCAAGTAATCCAAACATTCCTGTTACTCGAGCAGTCCTCCCACCTAACCAAGTGTTTTGTTTCATATCACTTCAGTTATGCAAAATATTTATTTGCACATCAACACCAAAAATATCCCTGATGCTGCTTGGTATACTCAAATTCAACTATTTCTCGTCTTTGGATGTATTAATACAAAATAACTGAGTTCCCATAAACGAATCATACTTCCAAAATAAAGTCATTTTCTCATGTTGCTAAGGAAAAATATAATGCAACAGCTAAACAATAAACTCATAAAACATGAGTCCAGGAAGAGCTAAGATATTATAAAATCCCTAGTTACATGCTCTGCAGGTGGCACAGGAACATAGATACATACGCACACAGAGTCACACAATCACATGGGTAAGTGTCACCACCTGGCTTCCTATCCTCAATCCAGCACCACCAGCTCCTCTACCACCCTGTCATGGTGCAGGGAGAGAAGTTGATTTGGAAATAAGAGCCCTCCCACGCCAACAGCAAGAGTGTACACAAGAAAGCACCAAGCCCTAGTGATTCTGGAAGCTCTGAGACTCAGTGGACACAATGAAGGTGGCCTTTGTGCTAATTAGAAAAAGACACCCCTCTGCCAAGGTGGGAGGAACCCAGTCTCACTGAGCCAGTACTAGATAAAGGTGATGCCTTTGTGAAACATAGAAAAATCACCCCTTCCTCTGGGTAGATTTACTCCAAGCCAGAAAGCATGGCTTGATGAGCAGGATCAAGTCTGTATTTCAGCCCCACATCCCCTGCTCTTCCAGTTGCCCTGTGCAGAAACAACCCACACAACCCTGTGCAGCAGCCCTGGATATGGGTAGAGTGGAGAGAGGTGTTTGCAGCTTTATCCTGCCTGTAGCAGGTAGAGCAGTGACTTCCCGTCAATGAGGTCAACCATTTTTTCCACTGAGAGAGACGGTCATGAAGCACAGTTCCATCACACACACAAAAAAGCTCAGTTTCAGTCAGCTTATATATAAAAGAGAAAATCTGTAGAAAAGGCAGTTTTAGAAATGTTTCTATAGACCATATAAAAATGTGCTGGTTATATAAAAATCAAAGACATCCAGTGTTTAAAGTTTTCTTTTTTTATTATTTTGATTGGGCATTTGGTCTCCCATCTGAGTAGTAACCAGGCCCGACCTTGATTAGCTTCCAAGATCAGACAAGATCAGGCACGTTCAGGGTGGTATGGCCATAGACTTGCTTGGGCATTTGGATACAAAGGTTTCAATAAAATGTCTATTTTAACTCTTTCTGAGAGTCAAACCACTTAATCCTCTGTTTTATATGACCAAATATTCTAAATCTGTCACTTGAAATAGCATACTCATGATTGAAAGCAAATTACCTTTGATACCACCAAATGATCCATAGGTCATATTGCAGGCTGTTCTCTGAAGATTATGTTCATACATCAATTTCATCTGATATTGGTTCCCATGTTCCACATTACCCAAAGTTCCTAAGGAAATAAAAAAGGATTACTTTGTATTTGTGTACACTAAAAAGCTTAATTTGTTCTCATCCACTACTCCAATTCTAAGTAATTCAATTTTAGGGAAATTATAATGGCAAAGCACTAAAATATTATGTATTGTGAAAAATTAGCATACTGATGACACAGAAAGCCAGTACAGTTAAAACAATTTACATCTCAGCTAAATTACACCATTAGACAAAATACTACCCTGGAGGACATTTTATATTCTATTTTTATTAGACAGATTATATCTGAGTAAAGTGTAATTATTTAAATAACAACAAAACCCTCTAATTTCAGCTCTGAAATAAATAAGTTATCTGCATTTATAAACACTAATAGAACAAAGAAATGACTCAAAGTGTCTAAGAAAAAAAAATCCCCAATACTTTCAAGCAATTAATGTTCCTGCCCCAATCTCAAAATACTCAAGCCCCTAATTATATTCTAATTAACTGAGAAATTTTCTAAGCTTCCCTCAAGAAGTAAATAGGAAATTTTTTTTTCTTCTTTTTTTTTTTGAGATGGAGTCTCATACTGTCGCCCAGGCTGGAGTGCAGTGGCGTGATCTCCGCTCACTGCAAGCTCCATCTCCCGGGTTCATGCCATTCTCCTGGCTCAGCCTCCCAAATAGCTGGGACTACAGGTGCCTGCCACCACAACTGGCTAATTTTTTGTATTTTTAGTAGAGACGGGGTTTCAACGTGTTAGCCAGGATGGTCTCGACCTCCTGACCTTGTGATCCGCCTGCCTCAGCCTCCCAAAGTGCTGGGATTACAGGCATGAGCCACCACACCTGGCCAGAAAATGTTTTTTATTTGAAGTCTGCCAAGAAGAATCTCCTTCCAAACACAGAAAAATACTCTGCATTTAATAGACTGCATGTGCTTCACTTTCTAGTTCTTTCCAAATGAGAAAAGAGTATTTGTCTGTATTTTATAGATATAGAGCAAGAATATTATGATTAAAAGATGTGTTAGAAAGCAAAAGGGGCCAGGCGCGGTGGCTCAAGCCTGTAATCCCAGCACTTTGGGAGGCTGAGACGGGTGGATCACGAGATCAGGAGATCGAGACCATCCTGGCTAACACGGTGAAACCCTGTCTCTACTAAAAAATACAAAAAACTAGCCGGGCGAGGTGGCGGGTGCCTATAGTCCCAGCTACTCGGGAGGCTGAGGCAGGAGAATGGCGTGAACCTGGGAGGCGGAGCTTGCAGTGAGCTGAGATCTGACCACTGCACTCCAGCCTGGGCGACAGAGCCAGACTCTGTCTCAAAAAAAAAAAAAGGAAAGCACAAGGATGCAGAAAGCAACTTTCTCCATAAAGAATTATCATTTGTTAATCCAAAATGTAAAAGTTAAGGAAAATTTTAAATTATCATAAAGCAAATGCAATAGTCCTCAAACTGGGTAGTGCTCAATCACTAAAAACATCTAAATATATATGTATGTGTACTTATTTATTTATAAATTTATATAGGAGCATTTATTTGTTTTGGGTTTGTTTGTCCAGAAGAATTTACCAACATACACTGAGATTGTAAGAATATATTTTTATTTCCATTTCAGAATAGAAGCACCCTAAGTTCAAACAAAATTTACAGAAATTTCCCCAAAATCACATAGTATTCAAGGTAGAGAACTGAGTACTCAAACCAGACCTTTAGAACCTAAACCAAATCTTTAGAACCAGGCACTATGTATTGTATCCTGCTGCCCAGTTGTCCACCATTTAACAACTTTCAGGGAATGTGGTCCTCGCACTCTGTAAAGATTTTACTCTCCATGGATCCTGTCAATGACAATTTCCCCAAAGAAAACAGTTTCAAGAATATGTCTTTTCCACTGTAGGGTACCAGAATACACCACCTCAAACAGGACTCTTTGGCATATGGATTATTTTGAGCTAAAGGCCATAGGGAACTAGCCAGAAAAGCTCTAAAAACAGGTCATCATTTAAAAAAGAAATCTCCATTTATTAAAAAAAGTCTCCCTCCCTTGTATCAGGAAGAGGAGTACCCTTAGCTCTTTTCAACGGAGAAGGCCTCAACTTAAATCACCATAACAAACTTTACTAAGCAACCCTTGTTTACCACACTTTTTCTGGTCACCTTCCCATAACTTGCCTTCTGTGTAAAGAAGCCCAAAACCCATTTTCTTTCATTTCACCTAAAATGCTATGCTAGCCCAAGGTCCAACTACCCTTTTGAGTCACTCATTGTGGAATACTCCCATGTGTACATGAGCAATGCATATGTTAATAAATTTCTGCTTGTTTTTCCTCTTGCTAATTAGTCTTTGGCCAGTCTAATTTATAAAGCCCCAGCTGAAGAGCCTAAGATGAGTAAAGATTTTTTTTCCCTCCCTTTTGCCTTTCTCAGCCTGGCCAATCATAGTAGCTGACATTCAGCCAATCATAGGCAGCCAAGTGATCAGACCATGTTCAAGCAAAGTAAATGCTGAGCTGCCAGGAAGTAAGCTGTTTCTGTACCTCACTTGCATTGTCTATCCATAAATGTTGCCTGCTCATGTTGAAGAACAGAGCACTCTGAACCTCCTCTGGTGGTTGTGAGGGCTGCCCAACACCTGAGGTATTCTTTGCTCAATTAAAGTCCGTTAAATTTAAATTGCCTTAAGTTTGTCTTGTAATACTCAAAAGAGGAAGAATCATCAGGGGAGGATTTCTTGAAGGAGAATAATTTGTACTCAGTTCCATGCCCCCCACAAGTGGTTAATTAACAGTAGTTTTTTTTTTTTTTTTTGGAGACAGAGTCTCACTCTGTTGCCCAGGATGGAGTTCAGTGGCTCTATTTCCACACACTGCACTCTGACTCCTGGGTTCAAGTGACTCTCCTGCCTCAGCCTCCCGAGTAGCTGGGATTATAGGCGCCTGCCACCACACCCGGCTAATTTTTGTATTTTTAGTAGAGAAAGGGGTTCCCCATGTTGGCCAGGCTGGTTTCAAACTCTTGACCTCAGGTGATCCACCCACTTCAGCCTCCCAAAGTGCTGGGATTATAGGCATGAGCCACCGTGCCCGGCCAATAATAGATTTTATACACCAATAGAATAAGAAACAAAGATAAAGGCTTAAATTTGCCTGCTGACCTTGATGGAGGATGAAGGTTTTCTGGATTCTAAATGGTAGTAAAATCAGTGAGGTGCCAGGAAGCTGAGGAGGAATCACAACCAAACCAGCCACACGGGTGAGGGAAACACATACGGTATTAACCTGAAGAGAGTTCTAGCCTCCAAGAAACCAGAAAAAGCAGCTCCAGGAGTCACCTGGTTTATCCCTACAGAAATTGCAAATTTCATTCTGAACTGTTAAATCAAGGTTAGCCTAAAGCTGCCTCCTTACATATTTTAAGTTCAGCCTAAAGGTTTCCTCTGTACATAGTGAATTATAACATAAATGGAGGTGTAAACAGACTGTAACCTTCCCTTGTGCCAATCATCGAGTTTTGGTCAAAGGCGGCCAACTGATGAAACTGTGTTCAAATGGGGTGAACGCTGAGTTGTAGCCAATTCAGCTGTTTCTGTATCTCATTCCATTTTCTGTACATCTCTTTCATTTTTCTGTCTATAAATGTTCTACTACATGGCTGCACTGGAGTCTCTCTGAGCCTACTCTGGCTCAAGAGGCTGCCCAATTCACAAATTGTTCTTTGTTCAATTAAATGCTGTTAAATTTAATTTGGCTAAGGTTTTTCTTTTAACAGATGGTGTCAGAAGTGGGATCCAAAGTAGAGCTTCTAACAACCCCCATGAGAGCTGAGTGACCAAGCGAGGTACCCACTAGGCCTATTGTGTCCATTGCTCTCTCACAGCAACTGGGGATCATGGTAAGTTCTCTATCAGATTCAGAAGCTCCACATATTTGTGTTTTGAGCTCTCCAAGTTTCTTTGAGCAAATTTCTGATCCAGACTGGGTTTGGAAGTCATGGCAGAAACTAGACTGGGTCTAGGATCAGACTGAATCCAATAATTATCTTGTATCCAGTTGGGGCTTCTTATATCTGACTAGGTCAAAAAGAAACTGGTAGTAAATGGAAATATTGCAGGGGGTATAAACTTTGGCTTTTGGAAATTTGCAGAAATTTCCAAATTTCTCCTCCCTTTGTTTCATTTTGCTTGCACACTTAGGTAGGGAAAAGTCATTGGCTAGGTTGACCAAGGAAGTCTGAGAGCCAAAGCCAATATTTGAGGTAAAAATGGGAACCTTAGTTTCTGAAGAACTGAGTACTTTCCAGCTTATATGTGCATAAGTATTAGGCCCCAGCAGCAGCAAAGTCTTACAGAAATGGCAAAATCTTACTAAAGATAAGTTACAAATGTGGAGTGTTCCAAATGAACAACACTGCACCAAAGATGTACATTTGAAAATGAAGATACCCCAAATAGTCTCATCTACGGATGCCTATTGACCTGCAGAAGCTTCTAAAATTTTTCAATTTTTTTTCTTTTTTGAGATGGAGTCTCACTCCATTTTTGTATTTTTAGTAGAGATGGGGTTTCACCATGTTAGCCAGGATGGTCTCAACCTCCTGACCTCATGATCTGACCCCCTCAGCCTCCCAAAGTTCTGGGATTACAGGCGTGAGCCCCCTAGCCGGCCAAATTTTTCAATATTTTTATTAAAAGACTCTTTATTAAAGGTAAATAAAAAGCTTAAGCAACTAATTGATAAGAAAAATTAAATGTGCTAATCTTTTGGCTTAGTTACTATCCTGACCCAAAGGTGAAAAGAAAGCTATCCTAGATAAAGTGTTTATAAAAGGCAGGCCCTCAGGCAAAATAGGCTTGTTTCATTTTCAAATGCAACCACGATGAGTCCAGGCAGACAGAATGCTTTCTTCACCCTATTCCTTAATGGGCTCCACTCTTAACTAAGTAATTTTTGCTAACAAACAGTAGCTAAATTAAGAACACCTATTGAACTAAAATATGCCTTTCTGGAATTTAATCGGCTATCTTGAAACCCTTCTGTAAAAGAAATTTACATCTATTAACGAAACCACCATTTTTAAGGATGTCTGTCTGTGTATATTAGAAAGTCTTACCATTGTTTTAAATTGGCATAAGTCATATCTTTGATTAAGGTGCCTTTCTGGCCATCTTGTCTTAACTGAATTTTTATGGGAGCACCATTTTTTCCTTGGTTTGAACAAATGATACAATATTTAGGCCAAAAATCTTAGCTATGTACTTATGGAATACAATCTTTGTTGTTTGGCCTAAGAGTTGTTATTTTAGAAATGCAAATTTGTTGCCTGGTTAACAATTGCTTAGGGCAATGAAACAAGTAACTGGAAGATTAATAGACCAAATAGGGAAAAGAAAAACTATTTAAAAGCCAGCAAATGAAAATCTTTCATGTCCGTGTGTGTTATGTGTCTGTGATAATATTTAGTAAATAGGGCTAATTCTAAAATTGTTGCTAAAATAGGAATGGCTTCAAAATTAGTTAAATATAACAAGATATTTGCTTGATTGACTGAGCTGTTTTTGGTTTAGAGCCTCTGGATTTGGGAGTCTGCGTAGATGGACATGACGAGGTCAAGAGGCATGTTCTTTTTTTTTTATTTAGAGACAGAGTCTTCCTCTGTCACCCAGGCTGGAGTGCAGTGGTGCAATCTCGGCTCACTGCAAGCTCCACCTCCTGGGTTCAAGCCATTCTCCTGCCTCAGCCTCCCGAGTAGCTGGGACTACAGGTGCCTGCCACCACACTTGGCTAATTTTTTATATTTTTTAGTAGAGACAAGGTTTCATGGTGTTAGCCAGGATGGTCTCGATCTCCTGACTTCATGATTCGCCTGCCTCGGCCTCCCAAAGTGCTGGGATTACAGGTGTGAGAACCATGATCAGCCTAGAGGCATGTTCTTAATGCCTAGACCACCAGCTACAAGCCAGAACTAAGCCCAATATGCTCCCTTCTCCCCTGCTTTCCTGCTTGCCTACTGGCTATTTGGGGAGGGGTTCAATCCTCCAGATACACTCTTCACAACTCTGTCTTCTGTTCTGACCTCTGCAACTGGTATGTCAGGACTCAGAGAGGCCTTGACCTTCATAGGCCTCCTGAGTAACACAAGGCTACCTGACACCCAGAATGACTAAGGGAAGACATTAAGGAGGGTACCTGTGCCATACTTTAAAATTCTTTTCAGTAATTTAAAATCTTCAGGTCACGTTATGTTAAATTAAGTAATAATCATAAAATGTCTGAGTCATGTGTAAGTTAAAATATTGAAATATTAATTATTAAACATGTTTGTCTATATACGTTGACATTATGTTTATATGATACAGAAAAACTACATATATTTAGATCTGTTAAAAAACAATAATTGGAAGAACAATCTTTCTAAAAAGATATAAAAATAGTTTTTATCTACAAATACTGATATAAAATTAGTTCAAAATTATTTTCTAGGGTTTTCATCAGAAATTAAGGTTACTAAGAGTTAAAATTTTAGACAGATTTGATAAATTTATTTATGAGATTTTATTAAAATTAGCTTTAGTATTTATAATACACTAACACAAAAGTAAAATTTGGTTCCTCTTTTAAACAAAAATTTTGTGTAGCATTTATTAATAAGACACAGTAAAATATTTTCATTCATGCATTGAGTAAACTGTAAAAAGGAAAAAAAAACAGGAGGAGAAAGAAGAGATGGGTTCTATCATGCTGCCTTAGGTCTTATAATTGAAAGACTGAGTCTCCTCTATCAAAGAGTACAGGTTTTTTCTTTAAAAAAAAAAAAAAAAAGTCTTGTAAATATCACTTTGGCTAAATGAATGACCATTATTTTATGGTGACCTGTGATCCAATCTTAGTCAAATGTTATAAAACCTTTGACAATTTGACAGGCTTCCCAAAATCAAATTTCAGGTCAAAATTAAGTCTTTCAACATCTGGGATGCTACAGAGGGCACCTGAAGCAGCCAAAAGAGAGATAAACATTATTTGAAAGGTTAAATTACACAGGAAGCACTGTCAAACAAGAAATGATCTTTAATCTTCAAGTTATATTTTAATGAATATGTTACTAATATATGTTCCAAAATTATATGGGATTTCTAAAATTCTAGTATGTCTGGGCATATGCTATCAGTCATATTTATGGCTATTGTGTTAAGTTATTATAGGCCATATAAATGACAAAATTTCCTTGTCAATTGTGTCTTTAACTATAATCATTTAAAGTTATTTCCAGAGTTAATTGCTTAATTTTAATGCAGTTACTGAAAACTTTACAAGCACCCAAAATCCTAGAGTATCATATCTTTAAGGAGATGCATGAAAGGACAGAAAGGACCCCGACAAGCACTCTTGAATATGGGTTTCTGGTAACTTTAGGATCATATCATTTGGATGGGGTAAGAATTCCCAGAACTTAAGACTGAGCACAGTGGCTCATGCTTGTACTCCTAGCACTTTGGGAGGCCGAGGCAGGTGGATCACAAGGTCAGGAGTTTGAGATCAGCCTGGCCAACACAGTGAACCCCATCTCTTCTAAAAATACAAAAATTAGCTGGACATGGTGGCAGGCACCTGGGCAGCCTCCCAGCTACCCAGGAGGCTGAGGCAGGAGAGTCGCTTGAACCTGAGAGACAGAGGTTGCAGTGAGCCAAGATCATGCCACTGCACTCCAGCCTGGGCAACAGAGCTAGACTACAACTCAAAAAAAAAAAAGAATTCCCAGAACTTTAATGAACAGACTGACTAGTTTATAAAACTGCAAACCCAAGCAGGACAAAAAGATTCAACACTAAGAAAATATTTTGCCAGATTTTCATGCTAAACCAGACAGTACTGAAATTGTTTATATATATGCAATGTGAACGAACTCCATGATCCAAGTCAAATTACCTAGAACTTTCAGTTATTAGAGGTGTAAATCTAAACTGGAGAAACAACTGTTATTTAAGAGGACATTGAGTCTAACATTAAGCATGGAGTCATGGAGAACCTGGACAGCCACCTTGTGCTTCCTGAGTCCTTAAAGCTTTTGTCATTAAAAGCTCTGCATTCTATGACTCATCATGAAAGAGATAAAATTATCCAAATTACAAAATGTATTAATTGGAATATGGCTGAATAGGAACAGCTCCGATCTGCAGCTCCCAGTGTGAGCAATGCAGAAGATGGGTGATTTCTGCATTTCCAAGTGAGCTACCTGGGTCATCTCACTGGGACTGGTTGGACAGTGGGTGCAGCCCACGGAGGGCAAGCCGAAGTGGGGACGGAAGGGGGGACGCATCGCCTCACCCGGGAAGCACAAGGGGTTGGGGGATTTCCCTTTCCTAGCCAAGGGAAGCCAGGACAGACTGTACGTGGAAAAATGGGACACTCCCACCCAAATACTGCCCTTTTCCAATGGTCTCAGAAATGGCACACCAGGAGATTATATCCCACGCCTGGCTAGGTGGGTCCCATTCCCACAGAGCCTTGCTCACTACTAGTGCAGCATTCTGAGATCAACCTGCAAGATAGCAGTCTGACAAGGGGAGGGGCGTCAGCCATTGCTGAGGCTTAAGTAGGTAAACAAGGCGGCCAGGGGAAGCTTGAACTGAGTGGAGCCCACAGCAGCTCAGCAAGGCCTGCTGCCTCTGTAGACTCCACCTCTGGGGGCAGGGTATAGCTGAACAAAAGGCAGCAGAAACTTCTGCAGACTTAAAAGTCCCCGTCTGACAGCTCTGAAGAGAGCAGTGGTTCTCCCAGCATGGTGTTTGGGCTCTGAAAACAGATAGACTGCCTCCTCAAGTGGGTCCCTGACCCCTGAGTAGCCTAACTGGGAGACACCTCCCAGTAAGGGCCAACTGACATCTCATACAGGCAGGCGCCCCTCTGGGATGAAGCTTCCAGAGGAAGGATCAGGCAGCAATATTTGGTGTTCTGCAATATTTGCTGTTCTGCAACCTCCGCTGGTGATACCCAGGCAATCAGGATCTGGAGTGGACCTCCAGCATACTCCAACAGATCTGCAGCTGAGGGACCTGACTGTTAGAAGGAAAACTAACAAACAGAAAGGAACAGCATCAACATCAACAACAACAAAAAAAACCCATCTGTAGGTCACCAACATCAAAGACCAAAGGTAGATAAAACCACAAAGATGGGGAGAAACCAGAGCAGAAAAGCTGAAAATTCTAAAAACCAGAATGCCTCTTCTCCTCCAAAGGATCACAGCTCCTCGCCAGCAATGGAACCAAGCTTGGCAGAGAATGAGTTTGACAAGATGAAAGAAGTAGGCTTCAGAAGGTAGGTAATAACAAACTTCTCGGAGCTAAAGGAGGATATTCAAACCCATGGCAAGGAAGCTAAAAACCTTGAAAACAGATTAGATGAATGGCTAACTAGAATTAACAGTGTAGAAAAGACCTTAAATAACCTCATGGAGCTGAAAACCATGGCACAAGAACTACCTGACGCGTGCACAAGCTTCAATAGCCGATTCGATCAAGTGGAAGAAAGGGTATCAGTGATTGAAGATCAAATTAATGAAATAAAGTGAGAAGAGAAGTTTAGATTAAAAGGAGTAAAAAGAAACAAAGTCTCCAAGAAATATGGGACTATGTGAAAAGACCAAATCTATGTCTGACTGGTGTACCTGAAAGTGACAGGGAGAATGGAACCAAGTTGGAAAACACTCTGCAGGATGTTATCCAGGAGAACTTCCCCAACCTAGCAAGGCAGGCCAACATTCAAATTCAGGAAACAGAGAATGCCACAAAGATACTCCTCGAGAAGAGCAACTCCAAGACATAAATTGTCAGATTCACCAAGGTTGAAATGAAGGAAAAAATGTTAAGGGCAGCCAGAGAGAAAGGTCGGGTTACCCACAAAGGGAAGCCCACCAGACTAACAGCAAATCTCTCGGCAGAAACTCTACAAGCCAGAAGAGAGTGGGGGCCAATGTTCAACATTCTTAAAGAAAAGAATTTTCAACCCAGAATCTCATATTCAGCCAAATTAAGCTTCACGAGTAAAGGAGACATAAAATCGTTTACAGACAAGCAAATGCTGAGCGATTTTGTCACCACCAGGCCTGCCTTAAAAGAGTTCCTGAAGGAACCACTAAACATGGAAAGGAACAACCAGTATCAGCCACTGCAAAAACATGCCAATTTGTAAAGACCATCAATGCTAGGAAGAAACTGCATCAATTAACGAGCAAAATAACCAACTAACATCACGACAGGAATAAATTCACATATAACAATATTAACCTTAAACGTAAGTGGCCTAAATGACCCAATTAAAAGACACAGACTGGCAAATTGGAAAAAGCGTCCAGACCTATCAGTGTGCTGTATTCAGAAGACCCATCTCACATGCAGAGACACACATAGGCTCAAAATAAAGGGATGGAGGAAGATCTACCAAATAAATGGAAAGCAAAAAAAAGCAGGGGTTGCAATCCAAGTCTCTGATAAAACAGACTTTAAATCAACAAAGATCAAAGGAGACAAAGAAGGCCATTACATAATGGTAAAGGGATCAATGCAACAAGAAGAACTAACTATCCTAAATATACATGCACACAATACAGGAGCACCCAGATTCATAAAGCAAGTTCTTAGAGACCTACAAACAGACTTAAACTCCCAGACCATCATAAGGTGAGACTTTAACACCCCACTATCAATATTAGACAGATTAACGAGACAGAAGATTAACAAGGATATCCAGGACTTCAACTCAGCTGTGCACCAAGCATACCTAATAGACATCTAAAGAACTCTCCACCCCAAATCAATAGAAAATACATTCTTCTCAGCACCACATCGCACCTATCCAAAAATTGACCACATAATTGGAAGTAAAACACTCCTCAGCAAATGCAAAAGAACAGAAATCGTAACAAACTGTCTCTCAGACCACAGTGCAATCCAATTAGAACTCAGGATTAAGAAACTCACTCAAAACTGCACAACTACATGGAAACTGAACAACATGCTCCTGAATGACTACTGGGTACATAACAAAACGAAGGCAGAAATAAAGATGTTCTTTGAAACCAATGAGAACAAAGACACAACATACCAGAATCTCTGGGACACATTTAAAGCAGTGTGTAGAGGGAAATTTATAGCACTAAATGCCCACAAGAGAAAGCAGGAAAGATCTAAAATAGACACCCTAACATCACAATTAAAAGAACTAGAGAAGTAAGAGCAAACATATTTAAAAGCTAACAGAAGGCAAGAAATAACTAAGATCAGAGTAGAACTGAAAGAGATAGAGACACAAAAAAATCCTTCAAAAAAATCAATGAATCCAGGAGCTGGTTTTTTGAAAAGATCAACAAAATTGATAGACCACTAGCAAGACTGATAAAGAAGAAAAGACAGAAGAATCAAATAGATGCAATAAAAAATGATAAAGGGGATATCACCACCAATCTCACAGAAATACAAACTACCATCAGAGAATACTATAAACACCTCTATGCAAATAAACCAGAAAATCTAGAAGAAACTGATAAATTCCTGGACACATACACCCTCCCAAGACTAAACCAGGAGGAAGTTGAATCTCTGAATAGACCAATACAAGTTCTGAAATTGAGAAAATAATTAAGAGCCTACCAACCAAAAAACGTCCAGGACCAGACGGATTCACAGCTGAATTCTACCATAGGTACAAAAAGGAGCTGGTACCATACCTTTTGAAACTATTCCAATCAACAGAAAAAGAAGGAATCCTCCCTAACTCATTTTATGAGGCAAGTATCATCTTGATACCAAAGCCTGGCAGAGACACAACAAAAAAAGAAAATTTTAGACCAATATCCCTTATGAACATCGACACAAAAATCCTCAATAAAATACTGGCAAACCGAATCCAGCAGCACATCAAAAAGGTCATCCACCACGATCAAGTCAGCTTCATCCCTGGGATGCAAGGCTGGTTCAACATATGCAAATCAATAAATGTAAACCCATCATATAAACAGAACCAATGACAAAAACCACGTAATTATCTCAATAGATGTAGAAAAGCCCTCTACAAAATTCAACAGCCTGTTATGCTAATAATAAACGTATAAACTTCATGCTCAAATAAACTAGGTATTGATGGAACGTATCTCAAAATAGTAAGAGCTACTTATGAAAAACCCACAGCCAATGTCATACTGAATGGGCAAAAACTGGAAGCATTCCCTTTGAAAACTGGCACAAGACAGGGATGCCCTATTCAACATAGTGTTGGAAGTTCTGGCCAGGGCAATCAGGCAGAAGAAAGAAATAAAGGGTATTCAATTAGGAAAAGAGGAAATAAAATTGTCCCTGTTTACAGATGACATGACTGTATATTTAGAAAACCCCATCGTCTCAGCCCAAAATCTCCTTAACACGATAAGCAACTTCAGCAAAGTCTCAGGATACAAAGTCAATGTGCAAAAATCACAAGCATTCCTATACACCAATAACAGACAGAGAGCCAAATCATGAATGAACTCCCATTCACAATTGCTTCAAAGAGAATAAAATACCTAGGAATCCAACTTACGAGGGATGTGAAGGACCTCTTCAAGGAGAACTACAAACCACTGCTCAACAAAATACAAGAAGACACAAACAAATGGAAGGACATTTCATGCTCATGGATAGGAAGAATCAATATAGTCAAAATGGCCACACTGCCCAAGGTAATTTATAGATTCAATGCCACCACCATCAAGCTACCAATGACTTTCTTCACAGAATTGGAAAAAACCACTTTAAAGCTCATATGGAACCAAAAAAAAACCCACATTGCCAAGACAATCCTAAGCAAAAAGAACAAACTGGAGGCATCACGCTACCTGACTTCAAACTACACTACAAGCCTACTGTAACCAAAACAGCATGGTACAGGTACCAAAACAGAGGTATAGACCAATGGAACAGAACAGAGCCCTCAGAAATAACACCACACATCTTCAACCATCTGATCTTTGACAAACCTGACAAAAACAAGAAATGGGGTAAGGATTCCCTATTTGATAAATGATGCTGGGAAAACTGGCTAGCCATATGCAGAAAGTTGAAACTGGATCCCTTCCTTACACCTTATACAAAATTAATTCAAGATGGATTAGAAACTTAAATGTTAGATCTAAAACCATAAAAACCCTAGAAGAAAACCTAGGCAATACCATTCAGAACATAGGCATGGGCAAGGACTTCATGATTAAAACACCAAAAGCAATGGCAACAAAAGCCAAAATTGACAAATGAGATCTAATTAAACTAAAAAGCTTCTGCACAGCAAACGAAACTACCATCAGAGTGAACAGGCAACCTACAGAATGGCAGAAAATTTTTGCAATCTACCCATCTGACAAAGCGCTAATATCCAGAATCTACAAAGAACTTAAACAAATTTACAAGAAAAAAACAAACAACCCCATCAAAAAGTGGGCAAAGAATATGAACAGACACTTCTCAAAAGAAGACATCTATGCAGCCAAACAGACACATGAAAAAATGCTCATCATCACTGGTCATCAGAGAAATGCAAATCAAAACCACAATGAGATACCATCTCATACCAGTTAGAATGACGATGATTAAAAAGTCAGGAAGCAACAGATACTGGAGAGGATGTGAAGAAACAGGAACAGTTTTACACTGTTGGTGGGACTGTAAACTAGTTCAACCATTGTGGAAGACAGTGTGGCAATTCCTCAAGGATCTGGAACTAGAAATACCATTTGACCCAGTGATCCCATTACTGGGTATATACCCCAAGGATTATAAATCATGCTACTATAAAGACACATGTACACATATATTTTCTGCAGCACTATTCACAATAGCAAAGACTTGGAACCAACCCAAATGTCCAACAATAATAGAGTGGATCAACAAAATGTGGCCCACATACACCATGGAATACTACGCAGTCATAAAAAGGGATGAGTTCATGTCCTTTGCAGGGACATGGATGAAGCTGGAAACCATCATTCTGAGCAAACTATCACAAGGACAGGAAACCAAACACTGCACATTCTCACTCGTAAGTGGGAATTGAACAATGAGAACACTTGGACACAGGGCAGGAACATCACATACTGGGGCCTGTCATGGGGTGGGAGCTAGGGGGAGGGATAGCATTAGGAGAAATACCTAATGTAAATGACAAGTTAATGGGTGCAGCAAACCAACATGGCACATGTATACCTATAAAACAAACCTGCACGTTGTGCACATGTACCCTAGAACTTAAATTTTTTAAAAAGGTATTAATTGGTGTGGTGACTGTTCCATATTGCTAAAATAGTTTACACCAATGTTTGCTTTGTGAAACCCATATTCCTGGAAAGACAACCAAAATTTCAGGTACATTTCTGCTAGCTGATGAGCCATTTAAACATTTATAGAAAGATTTCATTCAATTGTCATTTTCAATGCATGTTTTCTGGTTCTATAAAAGCTTTCCCATGCAAGAGGGCTGATGTTATAACATTAGCTCTATTTGTCAAAGTATATTTTCACCAGGTAAAGAAAGCTCTTCTCAGTCCACTTACTGAGGAAAATCAACCCCTTCAAAATCTAGAACCCAAGATTGAATCTTCTGAGAATACCAGAGAAAGGCTGCCCTTGACATCTACATTGCAGCAAAACTTTGTGACCTTGAAATTTTGAGCTAATAATCTCACAACTCAAAAGCGCCCCTCCACTCTTGGAACTGTACATACATTGGAAATCTTAAAGTAAAGCTAAACAGGAAAGTTTCTCCCCAGAAGAAGATGGCATCCATGATACAGACAGCTTTTTCTCAAGATCACGGATCAAGACTTCTCTGCTATCAGGAGAGTTTTACCTATGTTTTTCTTGCTTATGCTTCCATGAACAATAGAAGTGAAAAGAGGGTCTACTGTGTTCATTCACAGGGTATACTTTCATTTGTGAAGGATTTTGCAGCCAGCCTTATACATGGATAATCTTATGCCGCAATAGATAAAAGATGAAGGCCTAATGCAGGTGAGAAGGTGAGAAATTTTAATGACACATTTGTTGCCTCATAATCAGTCAGAAACAGGACACTGGTCCACTCCTCTTAACCTACATCATAGGTTAAAGAGAACATTTCCAATAAGTCTTCATTCTTCTAAATAGGCATTTGTTGTTAGGTCTCCTTTTCCATGGTTTGAAGTAAATGAGGTAATGATTAGAAATTTATCCCTCATGATAGGCTTTATAGAAGATTCTACCCTAAAGGCTACAGTCACATAACAGACTTTGTATTCTCTTATGCAAGTTACGCTAAATAATAGAACTGCTTTAGATTACTTACTGGCTAAACAGCAGTATCTGTGCACTTGCTGGCATTTCTTGTTGACCATGGAGAAATACATCACATTGGGCATTATAGAGATTCAGCTGTAGAGGACTAAGGAAGAGACTGTTTATTTAAAATGAACAGACTCTTTATCTAGCTCATTCTTTGATCTATTTAATTTTAGTTGGTTTGGTTCATGGGGACCCTGGCTAAGAAGCATGCTCCAAACTCTAGGTATTATCCTTCTGATAGTCAAAATAGTAATCTCCCCAGTGTGCTATATTCTCTCAAAAGTTTTAAATGTTTGCATGCAGCCATCTCTAGAGTGCCACATGATCTCTCTTCAACTAGAAGGACAAGAGCTTAAAAAGATGTGTGACCATGAGGGCACTGTAACCTATGAATGACATCCTGAGATCAGAAACCCAAAATTGATGTTAACTGAGAGTAGAATTAAGGCCCTAAGTTTTGGTCACACTTACCTATGTGAGAACCTGACTAAAAGGGGAAAATTCCAAAATGAAATTATGGAAGGCCATTGTTTTGGACTAAGCTCACGCACTAGGTCCCAACAGACAAGACCAAGACAAAATGAAGTCACTCATGCTAAATGTGACACAATCAAACTAATATCTCAAGGAAACACATAGCTCCTAGAACAGACCAGGTTTTGTTTTTCTCCTATAAACAGGACATTCCAGCATAAGGAAGTACCCTCTACTCTAACCTTTACAAAAAAAAAAAAAAAAACCTGAATTCCTTGTTCCGACCTTACAAAACCCACTGTTCTGCTATTTCCCAGTGGGTTTTGAGATGAAATAAGAACATTTACGATGGTGATGGTGACATCAATGATTAGTTGTGGTCAATCTCTCAAAATTGAGAGGATGACCAAGAGGGGAAAATTGTTATATCAAGTTTAGCCTAAAGCTGCCTCCTTACATATTTTAAGTTCAGCCGAAAGGTTTCTCTGTACATAGTGAACTATAACCTAAACGGAGGTATAAATAGACTGTAACCCACTCTTGTGCCAATCACCAAGTTTTCGCCAAAGGAGGCCAATTGTTCAAACCATGTTCAAATAAGGTAAACATCAAGCTGTAACCAAGCTGACCGTTTCTGTACCTCATTCCGTTTTCTGTATATCACTTACCCTTTTCTGTCTGTCACTTTCCTTTTTCTGTCTATAAATCATCTTCTACCATTTGGCTGTGGTGGAGGCTCTCTGAGTCTACTACGGTTCAAGAGGCTGCCCAATTCACAAATCATTCTTTGCTCAATTAAACTGTTAAATTTCATTTGACTAAGGTTTTTCTTTTAACAACATCTACAACCAGATAAATCCCTCTGAACAAGAAAAGCACTTATATACATGCCTGCTAGCCAAAATGCAAGCAGGAACATTAGGAACTCATGTCAATGAACATAGGTGTCAGCAGCCAATATTTAAACAAATTTGGCATGAAATGACATTAGGCTTTGGGTAAAAACTCCAAATGCATTGATACATCTTAAATTTCAGATAATAGCACTTTAAAACTTAATAATGCAACTATGGAGAAAAAGACAATTTTCCTTAGATAACTACCTTGGAATAAAATAAGTATTTGGAAATCTAATATTTCTGACCATTTTCTCCCTAAAAAGGCATCAGTGACATAATATTAAAATTATTTACATAGGTTTTACCCTGGGATATATGGACTGAATATAGCATATACGATTATAGTCTACATAAAATTATTATAAATTTAGAAAATTAGAAAATACATGAATATTCAAACATTTATGCAACAGGCCTTACTTAAACAAGATCTGATTTAAACCAAAAAATTCTCTGGAAACTCAAAGGTCACTTTGACAACAGTTTTCAGTGCAATTTTAGGTAACTGCTGAGCAATCTAAGGACGTTAAACACAAAGCCATTACAGATTAAGTAAAGGTGCACTGCGTTAAATAACCAAGTTAGATTACATAAGCCTGTCAAAAGTAAAGAACCACATCTTTTTTGCCCTCCTCATGGAAACCATTAAAATTCTATAAATATGTCAGATGCTTAGTAAATGCTTCTTGAGAAGTACACATTTTTTTGGAAAATAATATTTAAAACAACACAATCAGTATGGCTTACACTCACACATCTGTAACCATTTATTCAGAAACTGAAGCCCATCAGAAAGAAATCTGAGATGCCATGTGATGCTTTCTCTTCACCAGAGTATGATAAGATAGGCCAACTTCCGGTCAGCAAGACCCTGCTTTTTCTCTATATTAAGCATACATTTGATGACACATAACCCACCAAAAAGAAGTTAGCAAAATACCCTCTGACTATTAAGGGCTGTTAGGTATGTCCAGGAGACTGACCTTAGGTCTCCTCTAGTTTGCCTCAAATCTTTTTTAGAAAACAAAAAATATTTGAGAAGGGAGCAGTTGAAGAAAAGGATGTCAGGCCGGGCGCGGTGGCTCAAGCCTGTAATCCCAGCATTTTGGGAGGCCGAGACGGGCGGATCACGAGGTCAGGAGATCGAGACCATCCTGGTCTACACGGTGAAACCCCGTCTCTACTAAAAATACAAAAAACTAGCTGGGCAAGGTGGCGGGCGCCTGTAGTCCCAGCTACTCGGGAGGCTGAGGCAGGAGAATGGTGTGAACCCGGGAGGCGGAGCTTGTAGTGAGCCGAGATCGGGCCACTGCACTCCAGCCTGGGCGACAGAGCAAGACTCCGTCTCAAAAAAAAAAAAAAAAAAAAAGAAAAGGATGTCAAGTTCAGCTCACACGTTTGTCTGCTGACACTAGTGGTTTCACTTAAATTAGAAAATGTTTGTGCTTCCCCTGTTACAGTAAAAGCTAGGTAAAAGTTCAGTCTGGAACTTCAAGAAACATATTCAAGAGAACAAAAACATTAACTTCCCATGCTTCTCAATTTAAGCCAAACCAGGAAAAATATACAAATTGTCAGCCCACAAATATCAAAAGAGGCTGAAGAAATGAGAGACAGAAGGGAAGTGAGGTGGGGTAAAAGAGAATGTAGTTTGGACAACTCTTGGTGTCCAGAGAATACAAAGCTTTTAAATGAACACAAAGAATAAAAGAGCAATAATATCACCATTCCCATAGCAAATAATTTTCTTTTTCAACACTTACTTGAAGGAGGATACCAATGTGCCATAAACAAATTGTCACCTACTATGCCAGTTTCTTTCAGTAGGTTTTTTTTTGATAAGTACACATTTTATCCCTTGTCTGTGCTCTAAGCCCTAGTGGAACTCCAGAGGCGTCTGTCTTTCTGGCCCATAGTTGAAGCAGGACCAGGGAAGGCCTAGTGTCTAATAGAATTTCTAGTTTCTAAGATACCCTCCTCTCTGCCCTGCTTAGCACCCCTCATGGAGCCTTCAGAAGGAATTAACTCCCAAAGAAGTATTCTGGGTAACTATAACTGTAGGCAAGTTCTCCTCCATGGCTTGTGTATCCCACTTAGAAAAATAACAGGCTTACAGTCAAAAACAAAGGAACAACTAGACCCATGCAATAAAGTAACCTATATCGTATGATAATACCTTCTCCATTTACTCTGGCATACTAAATAAATGCCCTGTCACTAGGAGGAGCAAGATGAAACCATGTCCTTTACCATAAAATCAATGACAGCACACTTTATCAGGCCTCTGACATAAACAGAGTGGGAAATAAAATGATAGTATAACAGAGAAGGGAACGAAAACAGCACATGGTGAAGAATAATAAAGAAAGTCACTGTCAGTTGCCTCAGCACTACCCAGAAATTTGTTCATTCATTCATTCAACAAGTATTTACTGGATGTCTACCACACACCACGCCAGGTTAGCAAGCCTGCCTTAGAAATCTAAAAGATCTTCACCCTGAAAAGAGACTGCCTAAGAATTTCCAACTCAGTGAGTAAATATGCATCATTACTCAAATTGAAAGCAAAATACAAAGAAAGCCCAAATCAAGAGAATAAGTCTGAGAAATCCAAATCCTAGAAGCTAACAACATTTACAGCAAGCTCCAAAGGAGAGGATCTCTGGTACAAGGAACAGCCTCACAGACACTTAGTTTTCTCATACCCATAAAAAAATGCCCCCAACACTGACGTCCATTAAAATAACTCTCAACTTGAACTAAGCTTACCTAATAACTGAAATAAAAATGTTTAAGTTATATCTTACATTTAATAAAGGCCAAAATAAAATATAATGAAAACCAAACCACATACTATAATTTTAATAAAAACCAAACCACATACTATACTTGTACCCACAGAACCATGTCAGAGAATAAAACCTGATGAAGCCTGACTAAGTGAAGACAACCAAAAACCAAGAAATTGGAACTGTAAAGAGAAAATACTTGAGGTTCACCAAAGAAAATGTACTTCAAACCACTATGACTTAGCATCTAATCAATTTCGTTATTGTAGAACATTTCTTAAGACTCAAGTGTCCTAAGTACCCAGAATTGGCCTATATTAGTCACAGCCAATCCTGGAAACAATTCTGGAGAGGCAGGTGATTAAGAGGAATCCTCTGCTAGAAAGATACGTATACACAGAAACGGTAGACCATGAAAATGTAATAGTCTAAGTATCTGAAAGAATAAATGAAAAATGGGAAAATGCTAACCAAGACAAGAAAATATTCAACTAAATGTTTTGTGTTCTCTACCAAGTTGGCACTACGGAATATCTATTCTTATATAACATTAAGCCCAATTTGTAATATAAATTCTACATTGGTAAAAATGTTTCTTACCTGAGACAGAGTAGACACAAAGTTTTCTAGAATGTAACACAGCCAAATGTAGCATTTCAGTACCTCTGAAAAACAGAGAAAGTTTTTAAAGTTTTTCAATATTAGTTTTAGATATAACCAAAAAGTTGTAAAATAATTTCAAAAACATCTCATAACCACAGCCACTGTGAGTAAACAAAACAATTCATTAGATAACATTCTAATATTTTTCAGATAACTGAAAAATAAATATAATGATAAACAACCAATCTGACAACCCCAGAGGCTCAAGTACTCTGCCTCAAGACACTGCCTTCAGATTGAAGCCAACAGAGCTTCCAAGAAAAAGTTAGATCTCAGGTCCCTCCCTAAGTGCTATTTCTTTCAATAAAGAAATCCAAGTTCTAGTCCTGGCTTTCTGACTAATTCACCTGTGACTTTGGGCAAGTCACTTAAATCTCCCTGAGCCTATTTCTCATGAAAAATAAGAGGTTCAATGAAATGAAATACAATAATGTGAAAGCAGCCGGGCGCGGTGGCTCAAGCCTGTAATCCCAGCACTTTGGGAGGCCGAGACGGGCGGATCACGAGGTCAGGAGTTCAAGACCATCCTGGCTAACACGGTGAAACCCCGTCTCTACTAAAAAATACAAAAAAGCTAGCCGGGCGAGGTGGCTGGCGCCTGTAGTCCCAGCTACTCGGGAGGCTGAGGCAGGAGAATGGCATAAACCCGGGAGGCGGAGCTTGCAGTGAGCTGAGATCCGGCCACTGCACTCCAGCCCGAGGGACAGAGCGAGACTCCGTCTCAAAAAAAAAAAAAAAAAAAAAAATGTGAAAGCATCCTGTAAAGGTTAAAACATCACAAAACACCAACCATTGTTAGAAGTAGCATATATATCACTTTCATCTCTGAAATTTTATTAAAAGTATTGAAAATATTTCCATTTGGACTAAATCTCAAATAGAAATTAACTACCAATATCACCACTACGATTCCCAGCCTATCTCAAGTGGTTTCCAGAAACAGTAGCATGGCACAGTCTAGAGATCCTAAATTCAGTTTTCAAGGATCAAGCCAGGGGTTGTTAATGAGTAAAGGGTGTAAATGGCTGTGATTAACTGGAGACTGAGACTAGACTAAAGGAGGTGGCTATTACTTGGTTCTGGGCTTGTGGCCAGAGCCCCATATTTTTCAAGAAAAGCCAGAAAGCAGGGGTTTTATGTGAAATCTCTTGGTTCTTAAATGTTGGCAGCTCTTTTAAATTTAAAATACTAAGCAGGTAGCCAGGTGTAGTGGCTCACACCTGTAATCCCAGCACTTTGGGAGGCTGAAGGGGGGATGGATCTCCTGAGGTCAGAAGTTCGAGACCAACCTGGCCAACATGGTGAAACCCCGTCTCTACTAAAAATACAAAAATTAGCCAGGCATGGTGGCACGTGCCTGCAGTCCCAGCTACTTGGGAGGCTGAGGCAGGAGAATTGCTTGAATCTGGGAGGCGGAGATTGCAGTAAGCTGAGATCGTGCCATTGCACTCCAGTCTGGGTGATGAGAGTGAAACTCCATCTTGAAATACAATACAATACAGAGCAGGCTCACATGTACAAGCAGGTCTCCAGTGTGCAACCCCTATACAGACTCTGTTCTAAATTGCAAGGACTATAATTGAAGTCTGCAGACCTAGATGGGGGTTCTGACTCTGCACCTTACTGTATATATGATCATTTAAACTTTCAGAGTGTTAGTATCTTATTTAGAAATAAGAATCTTATTAGATAACATCTGTAAAACATTGTTACAATTAATATATACTCATAATTTGCTCTACTAGTAGAAAATGCAAATATACATGACTATCACATAATCAGTATCACCTTTGGAAATTTTGTATATGTGCCCTGGACATTCAAAAAGAGTTTTCCACCATGCTCAGGAAAAGAGCATAATGTCACAGAAAGGCCTAGTATACTATCCACTTATTAACATTAACTTCCTCCCCTTCCAATGCGATCACATAGATGAGGGCTAGACTTAAAGACTACTATACAGAAAGTTTACTGGTTGTGTTTCAGTTTTTTTAATGGTAAGGTAAAAACGGTTTTTAGAGGGAAGAATGCTTTTGTCTCCTTACTTTGTAAATCCATCACATCTAATATGTCCTAGGTACATGATGGGCACTTAATCATCATCTGCTTTTAAATGGAGTAGATATTTACCAACCACATCAGTCACAAAGCATAAAAGTCTCATGTCATATCCTGGCCTAAAGCATCTAAGCTACAGCTTCCCAACAGAATAAAACATATCACTAGAAGAGGGTGAGTGGTTGTTTGGTTTTCAAGCAGGAGTTAGGGCCCTGACTAAATGGCCCCTGGGGCCAATAAATTATGATAAACAAATGCAGAATACCAAAATCCAGAGCTTAGGGCACTGCCCAGATTTAAAAAGCAAAAGGGAGCTCAAAAAGAGGAGGCAAACCAACTCTGGCTACTTGATAAGTGTTCATCATATTTTTCAACGATTAAGAAATACAAGCTTAATTATAAGACAGTTTGTGTATGAAAATAAGAAGATCAGCAATAAAATCAGTAAATAAAAAGCAGACATATTACCCAAAGTTCAAACTAATAAACGTTTTTCTAAAATAAATTAGATTTAAGAATAAAGTACTTTGAAACAAAGCTCTTGTAGGGGGAAGACTTATTTTGTAGGTTGAACTGACTTCTTTCAAGAAACGATAGGGCCTCTCTACCCCAAATAAGTATTCATTTTAAAACCTCAACGCTATGAACCAAAAAGTAATGGTTATCTGCTATTTCATCTAATTATGTAAGTAGATACTTCTTATTTATTTCTTTATTTGGTTATTTTCAAAAGCTTATCTGTTTGTCTTTAAGCTTCTGATAATGTCAGGCATCTTAAGTCTATTACTATTAAAAGACCCTAAATTATTATATCTTAAATGTATAGCTTCCACATAAAATGCATGCCATACATGAGAAACACCTAGGTGACAATATCCAGAAAATATATTTAATTCATGGATGGTCTTCTTTGAAAAATTCACAAAAGTGACCCAGCAAAGGATTGACATACTCCAAGTAAAATACCAGAATTAGTGGGCCTACTTACGAAACAAACTTTCCTACTTCCACTTGAAGTACTGGATCTCGTAGATCCACTTCTAGAAGCAAATCTTCAGCTTGAGTTCCATCTCCTGTTTTTGCAGGATGGGGGCTAAAGATCCTTAGGTATCCCATAAAGCTACCCACAATTATTTTATCTGTAGAGAGTTTTTTTTTTTTTTTTTAAAAAAAAAGAGGAAGAAACAAACATTAGCAAATCTCTTAAGAAATAAGCTTTCTAATGTGTAAAAGATAAATCTAAAAATTAGAAGAATTCAGTCTTGCTTTATATACAAAGGCCACTCTGTCAAAGAAGGTATAATTAAAGTGTACTTATTTTAATAACACACGAGCTTTCATAAATAGCTTTACATCCCTACACTAAAATGTACTAACATATTGCATTTTTTCCTAAACCTTTATTTAGTATCGAAGTCACAATTTAACTCAATCAAAGCAAGCCCCTTTATCAAAGGACTAGTACAATGTTGTAAACTGATACCATCATAGAGGTCAACTCTATAACTGGTTATGGCTGTTGAAAACACTGTATTAAAAAGGATTCTGAGTCATCACTAGATAGAGTGCGTTGATTAGCAATGCCTCACCTTAAGTACAAGAAGGGGAAATGATAGAATGGGTGTTATAAGTTAAATTGTGTCCCACCCAAAAAAAGATATGTTAAAGTCATAACCCGAGGTACCTCTGAATGTGACCTGATTTGGAAACAGAGTCTTTGCACATGTAATCAAGTTAAAATGAGGTCACAGTTAATTAGGTGTGTGATCGAACTCAATTAATGTCCTTTAAGAGGACAGAACAGAGACAAAGAGGGAATGCCATGCAAAGCTGGGTGCAGTGGCATGCCTCTTTAGTCCCAGCTACTTGGGAGGCTGAGGTGGAAGGACTGCTTGAGCCAAGGAGTTCAAAGCTGCAGTGAGCTATAATCATGCCACTGTACTCTAGCCTGGGCGAAAGAACAAGACCTTGTCACTGGAAAAAAAAAAAAAATGCTGGGTGCAATGGCTCAGGTCTGTAATCCTAGCACTTTGGGAGGCCGAGGCAGGCGGATCACCTGAGATCAGGAGTTCGAGACCAGTCTGGCCAACATGTTGAAACCCTGTCTCTACTAAAAATACAAAAATTATCTGGGTGTGGTGGTGCACCTACCAGGAGGCTAAGGCAGGAGAATCGCTGGAATCCGGGAGGTGGAGGCTGCAGTGAGCCAAGATAGTGCCACTGTACTCCAGCCTGGGTGACAGAGCGAGACTCCATCTCAAGAAAAAAAAAAAATCCTCATAATAACCCTATGAGAGAGGTATAATCTTGGGAACTTCAATACTGGAGACTTACAAGGTCTCTAGAGTCATGCCCATTCCTGTCCCCACTAAAGGCTTGTTCAGTTCAACTCTGCCTGCATTTGGGAAAGCTATCTTACATTCATTTCAGTACCTTCTGTACTTAAATTTATCAGTTTCCTGCCACTTGTGGCCAAAAAAAAAAGATAACTGATATAGAAATGAGCACTAAAAAATAAACTGCAGGCATGAAAACATGCAAGCATATTTGGAATTGGTTCTTCCTTTTTTTTTTTTTTTCCTTTGAGATAGGGTCTCACTCTGTTGCCCAGGCTTGAGTACTGTGATGCAATCACAGCTTGTTGCAGCCTCAACCTCCCAGGCTCAATTGATCCTCCCACCTCAGCCTCCTGAGTAGCTGGGAATACAGGCATGTGCCACCATGCCCAGCTAATTTTTGTATTTTTTGTAGGGATGTGGTTTCGACATGTTATCCGGGCTGGTCTCAAACTTCTGGACTCAAGCCATCTACCTGCCTTGGCCTCCAAGGTATGGGAATTGGTTCTTGACCTGAAATGGGGTACAAAACAGTAAGATTCTTTGTGGGGACAAGAGTGACTTTATTTTAAATGCTAATCTGCCATGTGACTCCTGACTAAACTCGAGTCAAAGAACTCCTCCAAGATCTCTAGTTGATGTATTACTCTTTATGCAGAAACACCTATTCATTGTTAAGTTTTGCCTTTCCTCCAAAACAGCACTTGATATTGCTGTATATATCATAGGCTGTGACACTCATAGCCACCTACACATTCTTTCCAGAGCATGTATACTTTTATTGCCCAAGATACAAGCCCTAGGTCTGGGGGTTGTGGTGTGGAGAGCTACCTGTCTTGCAACTGCCCAGGACATGTCTGCCCATAAATTCAGCTAATAAATCACCATATACTGACACACTGGATTTGTCTGCCTCAATCTTTGATTCTCAGCTCCTTCAGTGTTTGGGGGCCACTTTAAATAAATGCCCTTTCACAGAACACTCACATTCATGTTCTAGGTGGGGTTAAGTAGCACTGTACATTGTAACAGAACAATTAATCAAGTTATCATCTCTAGTCATCTGAGACTCTGTGCCCACTGCAGGTGAAACTCTAGTAGACCGGAAAGCTGCTGCCATAGGCCAACTGAACAAGGAGGAACACCAAACCACATGTAATACAGCTTTATCGAAGGGCACTGGATAATTTAAAATAAACGAATAATAGGTTTAAATCTCAAAATTGTCATCTAAGGGTAAAGAATAAACTCAGGATCTTTGGTACTCTGCAGAAACATTTCTCACCACTTACGACTCAGATAGTGGGGCTTAACCACTGAGAAGCTAATTCAGAGACTGATTCTTTAAGTTTTAAATTACAATAACAAATGACTTGACAAATCTCTCCAGCCTTCTTGAGTAAAAGTAAAGGCACTGATCAGGAAGAATGGAATTATACTGTTATAATGGAGTCCACAAGGGTTGGAGAAGACTTAAACCTTTAAACCTTCCTAAAATATTCCCCTCTAAGCTTCCCATGTATCTGTCTGTCCTAAATCCCCACTTTTACTCATTAAATAACCAAGACTCATGGATAGGTCAATATAGCCCTATCTTCAGGGATAAGAGGAGGTCAGGATGGCCAAGTCCACAAGGTAACAAGCTAACCCACTGAAACAAAATGTATATGTATGATTATTAAAATACTTTGCAGGACTATTATAGTAACCAGATCTCAGATAAGTCTGACTCTCACAGATTTAAGCTACAATTAAATATGGGATTCCCCAGGAATTAATGAACATGCAGGCATTAAATGAAAAGCCATTAGTCAGTCTCATTTGCTTTCTACTCCAATTCTAGTAATAAACTTTCCCTCTAGGCCACAGGTTGGCATATAATCTAAATTGTATTATTCAGATCCTCTCTCTCTCCCTCATTCTCACTATCTCTCTCAAGAGTCTGAATCTTGAGTTGAGAGAATTAGGAAAGTAAGTACCACTTTAAATGCATGGGGTGTTCAATTTCAATTGTACTATCAAGATTAACAAGGAATCTTTCCGTGTTTTACTCGGCTTCTTCTAAAGCAATTTCAGGATCCCTGCAACTCTTCTCTGACTGTCTGATCACCTACAAGAAAAGTAGAGGTCAACTGACATTACTGTTTCAACTTCCCAACTTGACCTGCAAATTTCTCTACATCTGTAAAGATTCTTACCTTCTTTCCTCTGTCACTGTGGAAAAAAGTTTCCACATCTGTTCAAGATTAACCTTCCATCTGCACACCTGATCTCATCTCTGACTGTCCTCTCTGGGTCCCTGCTCCATCAATGAAACCCTCTATCCTATACTGAATTTTTCCCACTTCCCTCGACCCTTCATGGCCTCCAAATCATCCTCCTCCCTTCTTCCATTCACAGCTAAGTTTCTTTAAAGAGCCATAAATAGTCTCCCCCCCCAACTCACTCCCCATTCATACACTGAAAACCTAGATTTCATTACCACTGTGCCCACGCATCCACTCTTGTCACAGACACTAATGAACCACTTGCTGCTAAAGAGCATGATAACTTTTAGGCCAGGCTCAGTGGCTCGTGCCGATAATCCCAGCACTTTGGAAGGCCAAGGCAGGAGGATCACTTGAGCCCAGGAAGTTCAAGACCAGCCTGGGCAACACAAGTAGACACTGTCTCTACAAAAAAATAAAATAAATAAAAATTAGCCAGGCATGGTGGGGCACACCTGAGAGGCTGAGGCTGCAGTGAGCCATAATCACGCCAGTACACTCCATCCTGGGCAGCAGAGCAAGACCCTGTCTCAATTCAAAAAAAAAAAAAGAAAGAAAAGCCAGGTGCGGTGGCTCACGCCTGTAATCCCAGCAGTTTGGGAGGCCGAGGCAGATGGATCACCTGAGGTCAGGAGTTCAAGATCAGACTGGACAGCATGGCAAAACCTTGTCTCTACCAAAAATACAAAAATTAGCTGGGCATGGTGGCAGGCACCTGTAATCCTAGCTACTTAGGAGGCTAAGGCAGGAGAATTGCTTGAACCGGGGAGGTGGAGGTTGCAGTGAGCCAAGATTGCACCACTGCACTCCAGCCTGGGCCACAGAGTGAGACTCTGTCTTATTAAAAAAAAAAAAAAAAAGAAGAAGAAGAAAGAAGAAGAAGGAAGAAGAAGGAAGAAGGAAGAAGGAAGAAGGAAGGAGAAGGAGGAGGAGGAGGAGGAGGAGGAGGAGGAGAAGGAGAAGAAGAAGAAGAAGAAGAAGAAGAAGAAGAAGAAGAAGAAGAAGAAGAAAGAAGAAAGAAGAAAGAAGAAAGAAGAAGCAGCAGCAGCAGCAGAAGGAGAAGGAAAATTTAAAAAAAAAAAAACTTTTCAGTCCTCATATCATTACACCTTGCTTCTCAGGTACCAGCCTAATTAGTTTTCCTGCCTCTCTGCCTGCTCTTTTCAGAATCTATTACTCTTCTCACACTTCCCCTGTTGATCCCCATATTCTCCAGGTTACAGTCCTATACCTCCTCCCTTCTTATTTCAACTTCTCTCCCTGTGCATTTTCACCTATTCTCAGATCTCCAAACATAAACACCATATTGTTCATCCCCAAATCTCTACCTCTATTCGATATACTAGACGTTTCTATCTTAAACAGAGCATATCCAAAACTGCTCTTGTTAACTTTCCATTCTATAAGATCAACAAAAATAATTCTCGAACTTGAGAATGCCAGCATTCAGTTTTGGAGCTTATCAAAAATTAGGATACCTAAGTCACACCACCCCACCTACCCCTGGATAATACAATCTTATAGCATCTCATGTGTCTGGGATGGAAAATCTTCATACATCATAACCACCCGAGGATATTATGACACAGGTATCCAGGCTTTGGAACACAACGATCAGTGTTTTTGTCTATGTGGAACACACATATGTAATGATTTTTGTATAGCAAGCTTCAGAAAACAAAGGAAGCTGCTCACAGCTCACCACAAACTGTGAGGGAAGCAGTATCTCAGCATATTGGTAACCTACTGGTGGCACCCCAGTAAGAAGCTCCAATAGAAATGAATGCGTGAACAGTATGTTATTCAGATAATCAGTAAGTATAGTTTCCAACCAAGCTGAACTTTAGATAGTTTGGGCAAAAGTAGGTTTGAAATTGTTCTCTCTGGCAGGTATTTCTGTGGCATGACTCTTACATGGCCAAATAATTGGGGAATCACATGCTTTAACAAATAGTGGGGGCAGAGGCAGGGTTGAGGAACCTCCCAATACCCTCTGAATAGAAGGCCTTCCTATCTCCTATCAGTGGAAAATGAGGAACCAAACTTTCCTTCAAAACAATTTAGCAGGTGCTCAGTGCAGTTTAGTGCTCCCACTCTTCTGCTTTACCAACACAGTTTTCTCCTTCCACATTTTCCTGCAGATTCCACTGTTTTAATTATAGGCAAGAAAAACAAATTTTTAAAAAATGTAAGGGGATAATATTTATATGCAGTAAACGAAAGAAGAGTTATAATAAGTTTTCTTTTTAAGAGGCTAATGACTATCTGGATTACCAAAAAAAAAGCCCATGACTATAAACCAAATACAAATTTCAAATAGCAATGATACAATAATACAGAATCAAACTGTTTTAAAGGTCACTTAAAAAGCATGAAGATGCATAAGAATAAGCTAGGATGTAGGTTTTAGTATTATAATATGATAATGAAAGCAATGATTTAACAATTGTTTTCTACCACCAAATAGAGCTAGTATAGTTTCATTATGGTATGAATGGTTTCCAGGTCCAATAAAAAATGTATTTTTCTTGTAAAGAATTTCTACAAAAGGAAATTTTCCAAAATTCAAAATATTTTACTAACTCTCCCCTACAAGACCAAATTTTGATACAAATGAAGTGATGCCATATAATTTGTACTAAATTCCAACAAACAATATGACAGAATCAGTACAAACCAGAACATAAACAAAACAGAAACTATTGTTAACAGTCTGTTACCTATTACTTATTAAAAAAAAAAAACCTTCAAAATTAAGTACAATTAAGATAGTTCAATTAAGTTCTAAAAAGTACATATTTTGAAAAGCAAGTCATTTTTATTTGATCTTTTTTTTTTTTTTTTTTTTTTTAGATGGAGTCTCGCTGTGTTACCCAGGCTGGAGTGCAATGGCACTATCTCAGCTCACTACAACCTCCGCCTTCTGGGTTTAAGCGATTCTCCTGCCCCAGCCTCCCAAGTAGCTGGGATTACAGATGCCTGCCACCAAGCCCAGCTAATTTTTGTATTTTTAGTAGAGACAGGGTTTCAACATGTTGGCCAGGCTGGTTTTAAACTCCTGACCTCATGATCTGCCCACCTTGGCCTCCCAAAGTGCTGGGATTACAGGTGTGAGCCACCGTGCCCGGCCTTATTTGATCTCTTTAAAGCTTTGATCCAAGATGCATGGTTGTAAATTGCTTACCTTGTCCATTTCCACTATTGTCAACATTAGCCAGACACAAACAGCCTTGATCAAATTCTTCTTTATCTCCCAGAATAGTAGACCACCAGTCACGGGCTTTAAATAAAGACATTTTCTTTCACACTAAAAAGAAAACATTTATAATAATCGAATTCACACTATGAATTAATAATTATGTCTTAAGGCATAGCAAACTAAACTTGGACAGATCTGAGAAGACATTTCTATATTAACTTTTTAATATTTTGTACACATAAATGAAACCACAAATCCAAATGGCTGGAAGCATTAATCAGATATTTTGCAACACCATTAGTAAATTGGGCTGAGAATTACACATTTATGTTGTGCTAATTCTCTCTTCCGAAACATTTAGGAGAGAACTGCAGAAAATAACAAAAGAACATGTTCTTTGGAGGATCTAGATTCAAATTCCATCAGCACTATTTAACACATAAGTCTTCAGTGAAATACCTAACTTCCTTTCAGTCTAGTCATTGGCAAGACTGTACTATAGTTGGCCCTCCGTACCTGTGAGAGATTGGTTCCAAGACCCCACAGATGAAAAATCCCCAGTTGCTCAAGTGCCTTAGTATATATAATGACCTGGTACAGTCAGCCTTCCATATCCATAGGTTTCAACCTGCAGTTGGTTGAATCCATGGATGTGAAACCCGGGGATATGGAGAGCCAACTGCATCTCCTATTACAAAGAGTTGCTGAGAGAATGAGATCAAACCCATCAGTGACTAGCCCTGGAAATGGTAGGTTACAGGTACTTAAAAAGCATTCACTTCCTCTTGCTATGCTAGTTACAGAAAGGCAAAACAGAAGAGGGAAATTCACACCAAAAATGAAGCAGGAAAATTGGGCTGCAGGACCATTTATACCAGTAACTATCTGTGTGTCCTCAGGCAACCCACATAACCTCTCCTTACTTTGATTTCTTATCTAGAATGACTATAGACCAGCCCTACCTACTACTGAGTTGCTGATATGGCAGATGTGAAAGCACTTGGACCTTTTGAATTACAACACAGATTCACATGCCCTGGGAATCTACAACAGTTCATTTATTTAACATAAATGAGGCTTTCCTTCATGTTACACTGATTTAAATGGCAGTTAGGAAATGCAGTTAATTCTCCTTATTCACAAAAGTTATGTTTTATAAGGCCGCCGTAAACAATGAATTAGCAGATACTGAGCCATTGCTCCGAGGAGAAACACAGGGTTAGATAGATTCCTGCAAGCTTCTAGTAACAACATTTTCTTCAACCAATCAATACATAATGTAGTTTTTTGCGTGTTTCTATTTAAAGATATCTTATTTAATATGTATTGATGATTCATTACTATGGGAATCATGGCCACCAGCACTAGAACTCAGTCTGAACTAAGCTTATCTAATTGCACATACAGATGCTTTTCAATTTATAATGGGATTACATCTCATTAGAACCACCATAAATTGAAAATATTTTAAGTCAAAAATGCATTTAATATACCAGGGAAAAGATCAAAAATCAAAATTTGAAGTATGGTTTCTATTGAATGTGTATCGCTCCCACAATATCCTAAAGTCGAAAAATCATAAGTCAAACCATTGTAAGTCAGGGACCATCTGTCTGTTCTCCACAAGATACATCACAGCCTTCTTGCATTTAGGAACATTAGACAGCACTTCAGTATTACATTTGCAGGCCATTTTAAACAGTGAAAACACCACACCTGCCTCCAAAAACAACCTACCAAAATGTGGGGGAAAACATGACACTAAATACTGTAGACCATGAAAGGACACTTGCTTATAGTATGAGAACTGAAACAAGAAAGCAGTCATTTAACATCAGCTGGGAACATGTGCATCAGGTGACTCAGTTTTTACTCCTTTGCACTTGACCACAAATGACCACAAAAGCATTGCGAGCACTGATTTGGGGGTTACAAATAAATTTTAGCAAGTAGGCAAATTCACGAATGATACAGAGTCTCCCAATAATGAGGATCAGCTCTACTTTTTTAAAATGTAGACCAATCTGCCTCATAAAGTAAGCCTTCCACATGGGCTAATCATTGAAACCAAGGTCATTTGTTTTTATACAAAGTTGGCCGAGAACTTGGCTGTAAATAATGTGGTGGGAAAGTACAGACTCTGGAGGCAACCTGTGTGAGTTTGAATTCCTGCTCCACCACATACTAACCATGCAACCAGTGGAAGGTTACTAAAAGTTAATGAACGTCTCTGTACTTTGGCTTTCTCACTTACAAAACAAAGGTAAGAGTGGTGTCGTGATGATTAAATAAGAATGCAGTTTCCTACAGAACTGGAAAAAATATGTGCAGGTCATATATATGATAAGGAACTAATATCCAGGATACATAAAGAACTCCTACAACTCAACAACAACAACAAAAACAAACTAGGCCATTAAAACATAGGCAAAAGAACCTGAACAGACACTTCTCCAAAGAAGATACACAAATGAGCTGGGAGTGGTAGCTCACACTTGTAATCCCAGCACTTTGGGAGGCAGAGACAGGAGGATCACTTGGGATCAGAAGTTCTCGAGACCAGCCTGGCCAACATGGCGAAACCTCATCTCTACTAAAATACAAAAATTAGCCAGGTGTGGTGGTGGGCACCTGTAATCCCAGCTACTCAGGAGGCTGAGGCAAAAGAATTGCTTGAACCCAGGAGGCAGAGGTTGCAGTGATCCAAGGTCATGCCACTGTACTCCAGCCTGGGTTACAGAGTGAGATTCTGTCTCAAACAACAACAAAAAAGATATACAAATGGCCAGGAAGAATATGAAAAGATGCTCAAAATCACTAATCATCAGGGATATGCAAATCAAAACAACATCACCTCACATCCATTATCAAAAAAACAAAAATATATTCAACCTAAGAATGACGACTGCAAAAAGGAAAAAACACAAAATAACAAGTGTTGGCAAGGACATGGAGAAACTGGAATCTCTGTACACTGTTGGTGGGAATATAAAATGGTGCAGCTACCATGAAAAACAGTGGGTAGGTCCCACAAAAAATGAAACATAGGGTCAGGCGTGGTGGCTCACACCTTTAATTTCAGCACTTTGGGAGGTCAAGCCAGGTGGATCACAAGGTCAGGAGATCGAGACCATCCTGGCTAACACAGTGATACCCTGTCTCTACTAAAAATCCAAAAAGTGCCAGGTGTGGTGGCAGGCACCTGTAGTCCCAGCTACTTGGGAGACTGAGGCAGGAGAAAAGCATGAACCTGGGAGGCAGAGTTTGCAGTGAGCCGAGATCACACCACTGTACTAGAGCCTGGGCGACAGAGTGAGACTCCGTCTCAAAAAATAAAAAAAATTTAAACATATAAGTTTTGATCCAGCCATCCCACTTCTTGGTGGATATCCAAAAGAACTAAAGACAGAATCTCAGAGAGATATTTTTACACACAGATTTACTGTATCATAATTCATAATAACCAAGAGGTAGAAGCAACCTAAACATCCATCAATGGATAAATGGATAAAGAAAATGTGGTATACCCATACAATGCAATATTATGCAGCCTTAAAAAGGAAGGAAATTCTGACATATGCTATGTAGATGAACCTTGAGGACATTACGTTAAGTAAAATAAACCAGTCACAAAAAGACAAATACCATATGATTCCACTTATGTGAGGTACCTAAAATAGTCACAGAAACATTAAGAATGATGATTGTCAGGGGCTAGGAAGAAAGGAGAACTGTTAATAGGTAAATAGTTTTGACTTTGCAAGATGAGGAGTTCTGGAGATTGGTTGTACAATAATGTCAATTTACATACCATTACTGAACTATATAGTTAAAAATGGTTAGATGTTCAATTTTATGTTACATGTATTTTACCACAATTAAAAATAAAAAATATACAGTTTTAGTTTTTTACAAAAAGGAATACAGTAGACCACTTAGTACAATAGCTGGCACATAATAAGCACTCAATAAGTGTTAGCTGTTGCTCTGGTTTTGATCCCTTTTTATGATTTTTTAAACTTATATTAAAGAAAAAAACTCAATGTTCTAGTTAAACACACTATGGTACATCCACACCATATCAATATAACTTAAGAATTTAAAACATAACTAACACATGCAACTTGGATAGATTTCAAGAACATTATGCTGAATGAAAAAAAAATCCAAAAAGGTAAAATATTAAATAATTACATTTCCAATTCTCAAAATGACAAAATCATAGTAATGTAGAACAGACATGTGGTTGCTAGGCTTACAGGAGGGTGTAACTATAAGGAGCTAATAATAAAAGGTACTTTCTTTGGGATTAATTTCTTAGAACTATCTACAAAAAAAAAAGTGCATCCAAATTTGATTTGGTAAAATCCAAATCAAATCTACAGTTTAACTTTAGTATTCTATTAATGTCAATTTAATGGTGGGCTGGGCCCAGTGGCTAACATCTATAATTAGCCTAAGCAACATAGGGAGACCTTATCTCTACAAAAAATAAAAAAATTAGATGGGCTTTGTGGTCCATGCTTATAGTCCCAACTACTCTCAGGAGTCTAAGGAGAGGATCAACTGAGCCCAGGAGTTTGAAGTTGCAGTGAGCTTTTTTTGGGGGTGGGAAACGGAGTCTTGCTCTGACACCTAGGCTGGAGTGTAGTGGCACAATCTCACTCACTGCAACCTCTGCCTCCCAAGTTCAGGCAATTCTCCTGCCTCAGCTTCCCAAGTAGCTGGGATTACAGACACCTGCCAACACGCTCAGCAAATTTTTGTATTTTAGTAGAGATGGGGTTTCCCCATGTTGACCAGGATGGTCTCCAACTCCTGATCTCAAGCCATCCATCCACCTCAGCCTCCCAAAGTGCTGGAATTATAGGTGTGAGCCATCGTGCCAGCCTGCAGTGAGCTTTGATCAAGGCACAGCACTCCAGCCTACAAAACAGAGATCCAGTCTCTACGACAAAAACAAATTTGATGGTTTTGATCACTGTACTCTTTTCATTGGGAAACCATTATTTTTACAACTTCTAAGTGGCTCTAAAATTCTTTCAAAATGACTAGTTTAAAAAAACAAATACCAGGAGAAAAAAGAACGAAAACTCCATCCAAAGTCCTCTCTTTATGCTAAGAAAGAAATTCGATAAACACTGGAAGTTGATGGTCGTGAACAAATATCTAACAGGTAAACAAATTTATAATGAGTTTCAAAATATGTGGGAAACTTTCTGAAAAATATTTGCACCATTTGTTTTTACTAATGACATTATGTAACCATACAAATTGTCAGATCACTAAACTTCAAATCTGGGAGCAAGCATTCAAAAAACATAATCATCATCTGTATTATACTTTCACTGGATTTTTGAGAGGAAAGTAACAGTATTCAATAAATCCCAGATAGTCTCACTATATATGCCAAATACCTAGGAGAATTGTAATATGCCATACTACTGGACTAGGAGAATGAGGATACATCATTCTCTTGCAGCTCAGAGCAGAATATTACCCAAATTCACACTTGAAATGCCAATGATTTCCTAGGAGGACTCACAGGACACAGCACAGTCATCTTCATGGCTGTGAAGGATGGCTATGATAAAAGGATAAAAAGCATAATCACGAAAGGGAAAGGTGCATGATGAGAAATCTGGAGAAAACCAGACACAAGCTTAGAAGACAAAGGAGTGGTACAGAGGTTAAGAAGAAGAGGAACCTTTGCCGGGCGCGGTGGCTCAAGCCTGTAATCCCAGCACTTTGGGAGGCCGAGACGGGAGGATTACGAGGTCAGGAGATCGAGACCATCCTGGCTAACACGGTGAAACCCCGTCTCTACTAAAAAAATACAAAAAAAAAAAAAAAAACTAGCCGGGCGATGTGAAGAGGAATCCGACCGGGCGCGGTGGCTCACGCCTGTAATCCCAGCACTTTGGGAGGCCGAAGCAGGTGGATCACGAGGTGAGGAGATAGAGACCACCCTGGCTAACACGGTGAAACCCCGTCTCTACTAAAAATACAAAAAATTAGACGGACGGGGTGGCGGGCGCCTGCAGTCCCAGTTACTCGGGAGGCTGAGGCAGGAAAATGGCGTGAACCCGAGAGGCGGAGCTTGCAGTGAGCTGAGATCGCGCCACTGCACTCCGGCTGGGGCGACAAAATGAGACTCCGTCTCCAAAAGAAAGAAAAAAAGAAGAAGAAGAATTAGAAGAGGAATCCACCAGAAGCTTAAAAGGGGCATTCACTGAGATCAAAACAAAGCCAGAAGTGAGTTATCTGGAAGGAAGTGGAAAAAAAAAATGTATCCAGAATAAGGGAGTGACCTGCTGTATCAAGTGCTCCTGATACACCATAAAGGATGAAGACTTAGAGGCATAAGCTCCATTTGGAGACATAGCTAAGGACAGAAATCAGTAGTAACCAACCAAAGAGTAAGTGATCCTCTGCTCATTCCTGCATCAGCCGGTTCAAAAGTCTCAGGGAGAAAAAATAAGAAAGGAAGAACTATACAACACTCAAGGGGGGTCTTACCTTTGCCTAACACAGGCAGAAAAGAAAACTTCATGGGTTTTCATCTTCCTGCCTAGAGAACACACTAAATCAAGTAAGGGAGAAAGAAGAGTTTTTTCTGTCAATGATAATGAATGATACATTTTTTAAAAGTCAAAATCCTTAGATAAGTGACCACAAGAGACAAAGCTGGAGTTTGAATACAAATACTGCATCAAGTGAAAGTAGCTATCCTATGAAAATGACCTTAAAAACCTGCTAGTCAATAAATTTTTTCAGCTTGCTAGAATGAATACAAAAATATCCTCCAATATTATGATCTAGTGGGCTGTTAAAAGATAAAAGACAAAAAAAAAGAATCAAAAAAATCCTCCAATATGAAAGAACTCACTTTCCAACAATGTCTACAAATAGGAATGCCTATAGAAGACATTCATTTCTCATTAACTTTTTTGTTTTTGTTTTTGTTTTTGAGATGGAGTTTCACTCTTGTTGCCCAGGTTGGAGTGCAATGGCACGATCTCAGCTCACCGCAAACTCCACCTCCCGGGTTCAAGTGATTCTCCTGCCTCAGCTTCCTGAATAGCTGGTATTACAGGCATGCACCACCACACCCAGCTAATTTTGTATTTCTAGTAGAGACGGGGTTTCTCCGTGTTGGTCAGGCTGGTCTTGAACTCCTGAACTTAGGTGATCCACTGACCTCGGCCTCCCAAAATGCTGGGATTACAGGCATAAGCCACCACACCTAATCTCATTTCTCATTAACTTCTAACTGAAAATTAGAAATCTACTTGTACTGACAAAATAACAAAGGCATCATTTAAATCCTTTTTGGCGAGGCACAGTGGTTCATGTCTGTAATGCCAGCACTTTGAGAGGCCAAGCCAGGAGAATTGGTTCAGGCCAGGAGTTTGAGATCAGTCTGGGCAACATAGCAAGACCCCATCTCTCCCCCTAAAAAAAAAAAAAAATTAGCCAGTCTCCCACTTGAGCCCAGGAGCTGAGGCTACAGTGAGCCATGATTGCGCTACTGCACTCCAGCCTAGGCAACAAAGTCAGACCCTGTCTCTTAAAAATATATATATCATTATTGTTTCTCCTGCTCCATCAATTTTTCCTTATTCACCCACCACTTTGTTCGCTCCTGAAATTCTCCCTTTCACAGAGTTTGGTTCCTTGCTACTCCAGGTGTACTCACTGGATCAGCAGCATCTGTATCACTCAAAAACTTATGAGAAATGTTGAATCTCATCCTCCCCAAACGTATCCCCAGGTGAATCACAAGGACCTTAAGGTTGAAGAGGCACTGATATAACTGATACCTGATTGCCTAAGTGGATATTTTCTTATAGCAGAGCTCCAGTTTTCCCCTTCTTTTTCAGAGGGCCTCTGCCATCAGTTACCTTTTAAGGGCTCAAAAAAAATTATTTTTCAAGTCAAAGACCTAAAACAGCTGTAAAGTATCCATCAATCAGCTGGTCCTCTCACTTTACAGGAGAGGCCCAGAGAAATTACATGATTTCCATACCTCACACAGCTAATGGCAGGACCTTGCTTCTGCATACTCTCTCCCTGGTCTCTAGACCCCTGTCTCATTAGGCTGCCAATAATCTGCAACTTAATATCAAAAAACTGAAAAAGTATGTCGATAAAAGGATTTTTTTGTTGTTGTTTGTTTGCTTTGTTTTAATCTTTAAAGACTGCAGAGGAATGGCTAATTTTTAAACCTACGTCCAATAAATGGCTCTTCCTCACAAGAACATAGCTACCTTAATTATTTCAGAACAATATTTCAGAGCAACAACAAAGACTTTCATGCCAGGGCAAACATAAGGTCATGCATAGGAGAATTTCATAAATTCCATTACATAAACATCTGTATGTTTGTTCCCCCAATGTCGGAAGTAGTATCATGCACCATTCTAGACAATAATTTATTGAACAATAAGGACCTACATCTTTAAAGAATTAATGAAAAATAGAAAAAAACAATTTGGGCTGATAATCAATAGTCACCATTTGTTTCCAAAGTGCCTCTCTCCAGTTTCAAAAGCAGAAGCAGAGAAGGAGCACTGCCAACCCCGAATAAATTAAGCAACCCCAAACTCTCATCAGTACAAAGTTGGGATACCACTAATTTCCTTTGATAAAAAAATGGGTGGATTTCAAAAGACAACTTAGGCAGCAGTGATGGCAGCCGCTGTGAAGACACTGGCTGCAGCGTGGGAGACACAGCAGGGGCTGCCCACTCTGTGAAGCCAGCGGGGGCTGGGAACAGGCAGGAGCCCCGCCCCCTACCAAGTTGGAGGGGCAGGAGCCCCGCGCTCCTGGGCGCAGCTGCAGCCACTCAATCACAGCTCCAGACCCAGGCATCCCTGCACTGTCGGTGGTCCGGGAAGCACCCCTGCCCCTGCAGTTTGGAAGTGCCCACTCCTGCTCCCTGGCCTCTCCCAACTCCCAGAGCCCACTCCGATTTCCAACCAAAGTTGAAGCCGAGCCCAGGTGCTGTCGCAACCCGGCCATGTGTGTGTGTGCTCGGGGCAGTGCTGATACACCAGTCCCCTAACACCTGGGTCCCCTCTGGACTCTGGGTGCAGACAGCACAGGAGGGACACACACGGGAGCTGAGGGCTTGAGTATACTCCACTGGTATACTCAAGAACAGAGGAGACCCTCTGCTGACTCAAGAAGAAATAAAAAATCTAAATAGATCCATAATAAATAAAGAAATTGAATTGGTAATTTAAAAACTATCCACAAAGAAAAGGCCAGGCCAAGATAGATCCACTGGTGGACTCTACTAAACAATTAAAGCAAAATTATACCCATTCTTCAAAAACCACTCCAAAAAACAAAAGAGGAGAGAATACTTCCCACCTCATTTTATAAATCTAGTTACCCTGAGCCAAAACCAAACACATCACAAGAAAACAACAGACCAATATCCCTTATGAATATGGATGCAAAATCCTCAACAAAATACTACTAGCTAACTGAATCCAACAATATATAAAAAGTATTATATAACATGTCTAAATAGAGTTACCTGAAGAATGTAAGATAGGCATCCTTAACATCCAGAAATGAATTAATGTAAAATCAATAAAATCTAAATCAAAAGCCACTTGATCACCTCCATAAATCCAACTCTTCCATTATAAAAAACACTCAAAACACTAGGAATAGAAGGTTCCTCACACTGATAAAAGGCATCTATGCAAAATCCACAGCTTACATCATACTTAATAGTGTAAACTGAACAGTTTCCTCCTAAGATCAGGCGTAAGACAAGGATGTCTGCATTTACCACTTGTATTCAAAATCATACTGGATGCTCTCAACTATAGCAATTAGGTAAGAAAAGGAAATAAAAGGCTTCCAAATGGGAAAAGAAGAAGTAAAACTATCTTTACTCACAGATGACATAATCTGGTATATAGAAAATCCTAAGGAATTCACAAAAAAAGATTAGAACTACTAAATGTGTTAAGCAAGGTTGCAGGATATAAAATAAATATACGAATATCAGTTATATTTCTATATGCTTGCAATGAACAATCCAAAATGAAATTTAAAAAATAATTACATTTTCAATAGCACCCTAAAGAGTAAAATACATAAGTTAGCCAGGTATGGTGGTGCGCACCTGTAATACTAGCTACACAGGAGGCTGAGGCAAGAGGATCACTTCAACTCAAGAGTTCAAGATTACAGTGAGCTATGATCATACCACTACACTCCAGCCTGGGCAACAGAGCAAGACTCCATCTCAAAAAAAAAAAAAAAAAAAAAAAGAATACTTTGGAATAAATTTAACAAAAGAAATGTAAAACTTACGCTCTGAAAACTATGAAAACATTATTATAGAAATTAAAGAAGATCTAAATAAATGGAAACATCCCATGTTCATGGATCTGAAGACTTAATATTGTTAGGATGGCAATACTTCCCAAATCAATCTACTGATTCAATGTAATCCCTATCCCAGTAACTATCCCAATGTAATTCCCAGATGACATCTCCGTAGAAATCAACAAGGTTCTTCTAAAATTTGTATGGAATTTCCAGGGACCCAGAATAGCAAAAACAATCTTAAAATTAAAAAAGAACAAAGGTAGAGAACTCACACTTTCCCATATCAAAACTTACTAAAGCAACAATAATTAAGCCAATATGGCACAAGCATAAGGATAGACATAAAGATAAGTGGAAAATACTGAGAGTCCTGAAATAAACCCATACATCTATGATCAACCCATTTTCAACAAAGGTGTCAAAATCATTCAACAAGTAATTGCAACAGATGGGTCTAAGATGACCGAATAGTCACATGCAAAAGAATGTAATCGGATGCTTACCTCTAATCATATGTTTAAAATTAACTCAAAATGTGTCAAAGATCTAAGTATAAGCTAATGTACAGATAAAACTATAAAACTCTTGAAACTCTTAGAAGATAATATAAGTAAATTTTTATGACCTCAGATTTGGCAATGGATTCTTAGATTTGACACCAGAAATGTGAGCAATAAAAAATAAATAAGGGCCAAGCATGGTGGCTAATGCCTGTAATTCCAATACTTTGGGAGGCCAAAGCAGGAGGATTGCTTCAGCCAGGAGTCTGACACCAGCCTGTGCTGATCCCATCACTACAAAAAATATAAAAATTAGCCAGGTGTGGTGGTGTGTGCCTGTAGTCCCAGCTACTGGGGAGGCTGAGGTGGGAGAATTGCTTGACACTGGGAGGCTGAGGCTACAGAGAGCCATGATTGCACCACTGCACTCCAGCCTGGATGACAGAGCAAGATCCTGTCTCAAAATAAATACATAAACAAATAAATCCAGGTGCATTGGCTGACGTCCGTAATCCCAACACTTTGGGAGGCTGAGGCAAGCAAACTGCTCAAGCCTGAGAGTTTGAGAAGAGCCTGGGCAACAAAGCGAGACCCCATCTAAACAAAAAATAAAAAATTAGCTGGGCATGGTTGTGTGTGCCTATAGTCCCAGCTACTTGAGAGGCTGAGGCAGGAGTTGAGGTTGCTGTGAGCTAAAATCATGCCACCACACCTCAGCTTGGGTAGCAGAGTGAGACTCTATCTCAAAAAAACAAAATAAATAAACTAGACTTCATCAAAACTAAAAATTTTTGGGTCTCAAAGGTCACCATCAAGAAGATGAAATGATGGGAGACAATATTTGCAAATCATATATCTGATAATATGCAAGAACTCATACAACTCAATAATAAAAGTCCAATTAAAAATGAACAATGGGTCTGAATAGGTATTTTTCCAAGTAAGATATACAAATGGCCAATAAGAACATAAAAAGATGCTCAAGGCCGGGTGCAGTGGCTCATGCCTGTAATCCCAGCACTTTGGGAGGCCAAGGCAGGCGATCACCTGAGGCCAGGAGTTTGAGACCAGCCTAGCCAACATGGTGAAACCCCATCTCTACTAAAAATACAAAAAAAAAAATAGCCAAGCACGGTGGCAGGTGCCTGTAATCCCAACTACTTGGGAGGGTGAGGCAAGATAATCGCTGGAACCCAAGAGGCAGAGGCTGCAGTAGGCCAAAACCACACCATTACACTCCAGCCTGGGCAACAAGAGCAAAACTCTTGTTTCCCAAAAAAAGAAAAAAAATGCTCAGCATAATTAGTCATTAGGGAAACGCACATCAAAACTATGAGATATCACTTCACACCTACTATGACAGAATCAAAGAAGTCAGATAGTAATAAATGTTGGTGAGGATGTGGAGAAATCAGAACCTCATATACTGCTAGTGGGAATGCAAAATGATGCAACCACTTTGGAAAGGAATCTAGAAGTTACTCTAACACTTAAACACAGAATTACCATATGACCCAGCAATTTAACACTGAAGTATCTATCCAAGAGCAATGAAAACATATGTCCATACAAAAAAAACTTACACATAAACGTTTATAGTAGCATTATTCATAATAGCCAAAATTTGGAAACAACCCAAATGTCCATCAGCTGATGAATATATAAACAAAAGGTAGTATCCATACAGTGGAATATTATTTGGCCATAAAAAAGAAAAGAACAAAATACTGATATATGTTACAACATAAATGAATAAAAGCATATAGGTTTTAGAATGAGACATATCTGGCTCTTAAAAACATGCTAAGTTAAAGAAGCCAGTCACAAAAGGCCACCTATTATATGATTCTGTTTATATAAGATATCTAGGATAGGCAAATTCATAGAGACAGAAAGTAGATTCGTAGTTGCTTAGGTCTCGGGTTAGGGGAGAACGAAGTGGGAAGGAGAGTTATAGCTAAAGGATGTGCGGTTTCTTTCTGAGTTGATAAAAATATTCCAAACTTGGCTGTGGTAATGGTTACATGTATCTGTGAATATACAAAAAAGGAACTGAATTTTATGCATTAAATGGGTGAATTGTATAGTATTTGAATTATATTTCAACAAAGCTGTTATTTTTTTTAAAGAGAACCAATGGTGATGGATACATGGGGGTTCATTTTGTTATTCTTTACGCTTTTGCTTATGCTTCGAATTCCCCCAAAAACAAAAATGAAGTTTCTTTTTTTTTTTAAGTAGAACACTCCTGTATTTTGGCCACATTTACCATTAGGCCAGGAGCAGTGGCACGCACCTGTAATCCCAGCACTTTGGGAGGCCAAGGCTGATTTATCAGTTGAGCTGAAGAGTTCAAGACCAGCCTGGGCAACATAGTGAGACATCGTCTTTGCCGAGCATGGCAGAAAAAACAAAAATTTTTTAAACTTCTTTAAATATTAAAAAAAAAGTGCAATAGCAAATTAAATTTAGAAGGTCAGCAAAATACATTCTGCCCTTTTTCCTGGAAGACATCCTAAGTCATCAAGAAAATGAAAAATTAGCCATAAATTGAGACACAAATAAAATGCTCATCTGTATTCCAATCTAGGAAAGATATAGGCCTTGACATTGATATATTAAGATAAGCAGTTGGATGCGGGAGGTCTGGTACTGACAGGTTAGGAAGGATAGTAAGGACCAATAGTAATAAACATTTTTCAGTCATGAAACCTGGCTTTTGGGTTACAAAAATAAACAAAAAGTGTTCTAAATAACAAAAAATAAAATATGTATACACTGATTTTTTAAATTCAGTTTAGTTAACTGCCTTGAATAAGGAACCGAGGTTTGCATTTTATCCCCTTTTCATTCAGTGTTGATTTCCAGTTGCTCACTGATTTATCTTTTAAGTAACTGTAAAATAGAAACCAGGTTTTTAATGACATTGCCTTAAAGAAAAGTATCTACTAATCATTTACTAAAGCCCAGTCAGGATTGTAAATGCTTTGCAAGCATTCTATTTTAATCTTCATAACAAAACTACAAAGTAAATTGTAGATACTATTATTCAGGTATCCTTGAATACAGAGAGGTTAAGAAACCTGCGCCAGTGGTCTCACTAGTTAAGTGATGTTCGGTACCTAAACCCAGACTGTCTACTCCAGAACCCTAAACAAACGGCCTATGTACACGCCCCTCCATGTAGACTATAAAAACAATAGCTCTATTCACACTAATTCTAATCACTACAAGTTCAAACTGCAGGCAAGTATGTCATACATTTGATTAAATTGTTAAAGGATGATTAGAAGACAATAATTTGAATGTTGTAACAGGTGCATTCCTATAAATAGGCACAACAGATTAGTTTCTAATGCCTTATTAGAATAATGAATGGGAGATAATCTCCTTACCCCCTAAACTCTAGAAATTCTCTTCTACATTCTTCACTTGATGCTTTTTTGTTTTCAATACTTATTTTTTCTACAACAAATTTACTCAGATTCAGATTTCATTTAAGAGGTGGCTGTATTAACACCTCATTGACCTAGTCCTACAATATGATCAGCTGTGAAAATAATAATCCCAAAGAATGCTGTGGGAAAAACATACGGGTTTGAAGGTCAGTTCTGGAAACAGACCTTGAAGCTGTTGTTCATTTTCAGAGCTTTGCTTTCTCCAGGTTATGCTAGTGTCACATGAAATTTAAGAAAGTAGAAATCAAGTCTTCCAGTCAAAGAAAGAAGACAAATGCATATAGCATTAGAAGTATACTGCTTTTGAAGGCAATAATGCAAGGGCTCACTGTTGGAATTTTCAACAAAAGACGAAAAGGGCAAAATAACACAAAATTTGGAGTAGGACAGCTCTGGGTTCACTTTCTGACCACATTTCCACTACATGACCTGAAACAAGTCCCTCATCCTCTAGTATCTCAATTGTTCTAGGATGGAGGAGGATAAAATGGTTCAACCCATAGCAAGTACTCAATAGTCAGTAATAACCTAGCAGTAGAAACAGTGGTGGTGGGAGAGACGGTGGTAGCAGGTGGTAGTGGAAACAGACAGTGGTAGTGTGTTCTGTGCAAGACACAATTACGAATGCCAAACTCACCCTCTGGACTGAAATTTGAAATGGGACTCACAAAGACTGATAGCAATCACTAATGGAAATGTGATTAATCAGCAGGGATGTTTTATAATAACTTCATGTATTTTAATAATTTTCAAAAAATATTTGAAAGTATTCCAAAGTGTAAGACTTACTACATCGCTCAAAAGGTGTAAAAGTTTTAAAATTACTATATATACTATTGCTGTTGGATTTTTTCCCTTCAATGAGCATTTCTATCAAGAAGTTGTACCATAAATATGTGTATAGTTGTAATTTAACCACAACAATTACACGCAATGAAAAATCCCTTAAAGTCTGACAAATAACTTGTAACTTGTTTTCAAAATAAAGTTTTTTTAAATTCTTCTTTAAAAACTTCTGGGTTTTCTAGTTTCTTTTTTTAATTCTTCCACTTATTCATGAAAAAAATCTCAGTAACTGTTTTCTTTATAAAATGCTAATAAGTTCGAAAATCTTTCTCTCTCTGAATGCTGGCCAACTAAAGACCCATAGCTTATCCTGCAGCATCTTTCAAGTTGTTTATCAATGAGGACATGTAAGATGTGTATACATGTAAGATACAGTTTCATTTTTAAAGTAAAAGTGAGATACCCAAAAAAAAACATTTCTCCAGGAAATTGAAGTCAAATGCAGGACTTGACTGGCAGGAAGTGCTGATAAAATCAGCGCATCTCATCTAAACTGTTGTGGTCTCCAACTAAAAAGAGGAGAAACAATAATCCTATTAAGAGAAGGATTGGGGGTATTAGTACATGCATCCTACTTCAGTCGTAGGCTGGGAACTGCTTTGCCCATTTACTCACAGACCTGTTTAAGTGTCTCAGGAGGATGCTCATGCTCCATGTGACATTCCTCCATGGAATCCTTAAAAATTCTCATCCCTTTTTTCTCAAAGGTATTCACAGAATCGCATACACTTTGTGCTCCTAGTGTTTAATCCAGTGCAAACATCTTTCTAAGAAATCAATCACCTTACAGCCCCCAAACCATTATATTGCATTGGAGGATCTTGTTCACAAAATAAAAAATGGAAAGGGCATTCACGTACCCGAAGTTTAATACCGGACATACCATCTTACCTGATGCCACGTCAGATGAGCTCTGTCTCACCTTTCTGCGAACCCTCGTTCCGCAAATTTCCCTTTATGAACGCCTGACAAGGTCCCAGTGATGGAGCAGAGGGAGCAAGAACGGAGGTGCAAAGAAAAGCAACCTTTAGCTTTACTATTCCCTCTCGTCCTCCAGCTGAAAGTTGTTCCACGTCCCGGGTAAAGAGAGAGCCCCACCAGGCAGCACCACCAGCTCCACAGAGTTGGAGTGATTCCCCAAAGAAGCTCCCCTGCGCCCCCCCGTCACCCCCCAGAGACCAGCAGAGGAAACGGCATCTATCCCTTGGAAGACACTAGGCAGGCAAGAACAAATGCAAGTCCTGCTGCTCACACCGAGGAGGAAAGGATGGAGGAGTTGGCAATGGGATGTAGCAGAAACCCGACGGCCGCAGCGGAAGGGACACCTCCCCTCTCCAGACTAACTCTGAGCCATCTTCGCCCTGTTGTCATAGCACTTACAACGGACGCCACTGCGCAGTCACGCCGCGCCGCGCCGCCTTCTGGGGGCTGGAGTCCAGAGAGTCTGAGGCGCGAAGGAGGAGACCGACTTCTCAGGGACCCGCCGTTGGAATTAGATTACTGCTGGGGCGGGGCTCAAGTGAACCACGGCCTGGTTCTTATTAGCAGAGAGGGATAATTACTGCAGTCCTCTGCCCCGTCATGACAGCAGTTCCTCAAGGAAGACCCGCCTCCCGCCTGGGCTCCGGGCGCAGGCCACGGCCCCCAGAAGCGTGCCCGCCCCCTCCCCTCGGCGCGTGTGGGTGGGGCCTAGCGGGGACAGGGCGTCGCCGGCATCTAGGTGGTGCTCTGCGATTCTGCGCTTCTGAGAGTCCCAATCGCCGTGTTTTTTTCCTGCCGGGACACTCATGAGGGCTTCGTCCATGCACCGCGCGACCGTGGCGAGGGTGGTCGCGGTAGCAAGCGCCAGCGTGTGCGCCCTGGTGGCGGGGGTGGTGCTGGCCCAGTACACATTCACCTTGGAGAGGAAGATGGGGCGGAAGACCAAGATCATAGAGATGATGGAGCTTTTGAACAGTTTCCAGTTTTTCCTTTTTTTACTGTTTAAAACAGCGCTGCTTGGAAGTTTACTTGTGCCTGTGTCCTGATACACGTGTTAAATATATTTTCCGTCGATACCTTAGAGTGGATTTCCTGGTACATGAGATTGGATCTATGTTTTCTTTTGTTTTTTACTTTTTTAAAAAATCTTTACATTCAAATTCAGTGTAGCCAACCTTGAAATTTTTCTTGTTTGCTTTTTTCAGTGGATTCTAGTGTAGGCTTTAAATTTCCTGTATTTCACCACCAATCCACATTTCCAGTAGAAAATACCATTCTAGTTTTAGTTTTTTGGTTTTGGGTTTTTTTTTTTTTTTTTTTTTTAACTGAGACTGGGTCTTACTGACAGGGTCGCCTAGACTGGAGTGCAGTGGCACGATCACTGCTTATTGAAGCACTGAAGCCTCAACTTCCCAGGGTCAAATGATTCTCCCACCTCAGCCTTCCTAGTAAGCTGGGACTACAGGCACAGACCACCACGCCCGGCTAATTTTTGTATTTTTTGTAGAGACGGAGTTTTGCCATGACCAGGTTGCTCTGGAACTCCTGGGCTCAAATGATCCACCCACCTTGGTCCCCCAAAGTGCTGGGATTGCTGGCGTGAGCCACCACGTCTGGCCCCAATAGTTTCAAAAATGACCTTTCAGTCAAAGCTTTCGTAATACAACTAGTTTCCAATTGTATTCTGCTATATAGACACAGCAGATTTTTATTAGACTTATTGAAATGTCCATATTACCACAAGAAGACTCACAAATGGTTTTCTAATTATGGAGGAATCAAGTAAAGAGAAAAAAAGTTTTTACCTTTGTTTACACAAGTATATTTTATCAAATTGCTATAAATTATAGCTTAAGAGACAAGATTTTCTTAAATCTGGAAAAAAATATTTGAGTAAAGAACCAACAACATTTGAAATAAAGTCATAAAAACATTATCTTCGTCAGTTATTTAAACTCATGTAATTAATTTTTGTTCTGCCTGATCTTGATTAATAGTTTCATGAACTCACTTTTTTATGACAGTTTGAGAAATTGTTATTTTGTCCATTGATCTTCAAGCTTTTAGAAACCTGTATTTAAGAGCATTTTTTAGGGCCAGGCACAATGGCTCATGCCTGTAATCCCAGCAATTTGGGAGGCCAAGGTGGGAGGATCATTTGAGGCCAGGAGTTCAAGAACAGCCTGGCCAACATAGTGAAACCCCATCTCTACTAAAAATACAAAAAGTTAACCCAGCGTGGTAGTGTAAGCCTGTAATCCCACCTATTCAGGAGGCTGAGGCATGAGAATGACTGGAACCAGGGAGGCAGAGGTCGTAGTAACCAGGATCACATCACTGCACTCCAGCCTGGGCATCAGAGCAAGATTGTCTCAAAAATAAACAAATAAAAACAAAAGAGTACTTGTTAGAATATTTTCCATGAGTCTGTTTTTTAAAAAATAATTCAAAACAATAACATGGATGACAAAAACTTAAAACAGCCATGGTTAAAAATCTGATGAAGTTGGCTGGGCACAGTGGCTCAAGCCTGTAATCCCAGCACTTTGGGAGGCCGAGACAGGCAGATCACGAGGTCAGGAGATCGAGACCATCCTGGCTAACACGGTGAAACCCCGTCTCTACTAAAAAATACAAAAAACTAGCTGGGCAAGGTGGCAGGCGCCTGTAGTCCCAGCTACTCGGGAGGCTGAGGCAGGAGAATGGCGTAAACCCGGGAGGCAGAGCTTGCAGTGAGCTGAGATCCGGCCACTGCAGTCCAGCCCAGGCAACAGAGCGAGACTCCGTCTCAAAAAAAAAAAAAAAAAACTGATGAAGTTAACAACTGTGAAGAACATTTATTTATTGCTATTAAATACAGTATTTGAAGATAACCAGAATTGTGACTGGTAATATAATACATTTGTATGAATATTTTTTAAAGATGGGGTCTTGCTCTATTGCCCAGGCTAGAGTGCAGTCACACATTCACAGCGCACTGCAACCTCAAGCTCCTGGACTCAAGCAATCCTTCTGCTTCTGCCTCTCAAGCAGCTGGGACTATATGTTTGTACCACCATGCTTGACTTTTACTTTCTTTTTTGTTTTGTTTTGTTTTAACAGAGACAGGGTCTTGCTTTGTTGCCCAAGCTGGTCACAAATTCCTGGCTATAAGCAATCCTCCAACCTCAGCCTCCCAAAGTGTTGGGATTATAGGCATGAGTCATCATTTCCAGCAGACTTGTATGAACTTATATAATTTTTCAAACATTCATATCAACAACATTCCCATAAATGCAAATAAAAGAAAACCTAGTATCAGTTATCATTTCACAATGTTTCTTATAAAATTTACCAAATAACCCAAATCATTTAATACCTCTACAAGATGAGAAAGATATCTTTTTGTTGCGGGAAGTCAGGGACCCCAAACGGAGGGACTGGTTGAAGCCACAGCAGAAGAACATAAACTGTGAAGATTTCATGGATATTTATTATTTCCCCAAATTAATACTTTTATAATTTCTTATGCCTGTCTTTACTACAGTCTCTGAACATAAATTGTGAAGATTTCGTGGACATTTATCACTTCCCCAATCAATACTCTTATAATTTTCTATGCCTGTCTTTAATCTCCGAATCCCGTCATCTTCGTAAGCTGAGGATGTATGTCACCTCAGGACCCTGTGATGATTGCATTATCTGTAAAAATTGTTTGTAAAACATGTGTTTGAATAATATCAAATCTGGGCATCCTAAAAAAGAACAGGATAACAGTGATTTTCAGGGAACAAGGGAGATAACCATAAGGTCTGACTGCCTCCAGGGCCAGAGTCATATTTCTCTTCTTGCAGAAAGCAAATAGGAGAAATATCACTGAACTCTTCCCAGCAAGGAATAACCCTGGGAAAGGAATGCATTCCCAGGGGTGGGTCTATGGACGGCCGCTCTGAGAGTGTCTGCCTTATGAGGTTGAAGATAAGGGATGAGATACGCCCTGGTCTCCTGCAGTGCCCTCAGGCTTGCTAGGATTAGGAAATTCCAGCCTGGCAAATTCTAGTCACACTGGTTGTCTGCTCTCAAACCCTGTTTCCTGTTAAGATGTTTATCAATGACAATGCATGCCCACTGGGACATGGAACCTCATCAGTAATTCTAATTTCGCCCTGGCCTTGTGATCTTTTATTGCCCTTTCAAGCATGTGATCTTTGTGACTAACTCCCTGTTCATACCCCCCTCCCCTTTTGAAATCCCTAATAAAAACTTGCTGGTTTTGTGGCTCAAGGGGCATCACAGAACCTACCAATAGGTGATGTCACCCCCAGAGGCCCACCTGTAGAATTTCTCTCTTTTGTACTCCTTCTCTATTTCTCAGACTGGTCGACACTTAGGGAAAATAGAAAAAAACCTACGTTGAAATATTGGGGGCTGGTTCCCCTGATACCTTTTAATGCTTTCCAGGAGTCCAGCTGGAAAATTCCAAAGTTAATTCTACATTTAAAAACCTTACATTGGAATTTGATTTTGAAGAAGTTTTTTAAAAGGCTCAAAACACTGCATCAATACAGAATCACAAGTTACTTGTGAAATAAGTCATTCATATAACCAGAGTGATAATCAAAAGGCTTAAAAAGCCATACAAATAATTACATTAAAATTATCTTAACCATTTTAAACTTCAGGTTTAAAAAGAAATCAAATATAACATAGGCAACACAGGAAATTATGTTGACAAAATGTATAATCTTCCTCAGACCAGGTACCAAAAAATTAAATCTACAGTGTGATTGTTTCTCCTTTTGGGGAGCTCATTTAGATAACCTGGAAGTCAAATCTGATGAAAAGGGTACTTGAATTTAATCAGATACAGGAAGATGTGTCCCAGGTCATGATTATAACAATTCACATGTATCAAGAAAAGCCAAAGTACAGAATCAAATTATATTGAAAAACAGCATTGATTTCTAGACCTTCAGGATAAATATTTAGTGTCAGGCCATACCAGCAGTTAGAACCAAAAAAAAAAAAAAAAAAAAAGTATAGCAACTGATGAAAAAATTGAAGGAGAGAGTTACCATCCCAGGCTTTCTAAAGAGGAGAAAAACCTGAATGCAATGATATATGACCTGCAAAACAAATAGCAAGATATGGCAAATTTGAATCACTGAGATATGAATCTGAGAAATTGCAAAAGCAAAACTCTACCTCAAGTGATATTACCAGACAGGTGCAATATCTGTAATCCAAGCATTTTAGGAGGCCAAGGTGGGCAGATCACTTGAGCCCAGGAGTTCGAGACCAGCCTGGACAATATGGCAAAATCCTGTCTCTACAAAAAATATAAAAATTAGCCAGGCATGGTTGCATGTGCCTTTAGTCTCAGCTACTAGCGGGGCTGATGTTGGAGGATTGCTTGAGCCCAGTAGGTCAAGGCTGCAGTGAGCCATGATCATGCAACTACACTCCAGCCTGCATGACAGAGTGAAATCCTGTCTCAAAAAAAAAAAAAAAAAAAAAAAAAGCAATGAAATTACTATCTTAAATGAAGAAGACAGCATTTTTAATGTGAAACTAGGGAAATTAAATAAATCTCAGTGAAAAAAGGTAGCAGAAGTAGAAACTGCCTGCAGTTTAGAAGTAGCTGTTAAAGAAATAGATTTTAGAATTCAAAATGAAAGCTTCTTACAATTTTATCAGGAGCAGATCAATACTTCAAGAAAATGTTGTTTTAAAAATGAAGGACCAGGCTCTGGTCCTGTATCAGTGCACCTCCAACATCAATGTTTAAATTTTAGAAAACCACTTATAAACTATTTATTTTTAATCCCAGCCAACCTGATCATTCATGAGAGTCTTCTCATAGGCCTATTATTCATAAATGCTCTTTGACTTGCTTAGAGATTTTCTCATTTTTTTAATGCCCAAGTCTTTGTCCTACCATTTTTCATTTTATATAAAAGCCAATTATTTTATAGGACTAAAATTTACTATTCAAGATTATTTATCATATAAAGTATTTTTTCCAAAATCATTTCTGATTAATAAATATAAATATATTTAAAATTTTATAAACTTTAAAAAGCCAAAAATGAACTTATATTTATTCAGTGGTTTGTTTCCATTTTTATCTTATTTGGATGTGATCCAGACATTGTATCTACTATTTAACATAATATAACTTCAGGATTTTAAATTACATAAAAATTTCATTAATAAATATTTACTCTTTATAATTAACTAATTTATTTTTATCAATTACATCTAGATTACTTCTGAAAACTGAAATATGAAACAAAGCTAGTCATTGTTGTATTTGTTAACAAGTTTAATGTCTGTTAATATCAAGTATTTATCTAAGTAAGAACTTTAAAGTTAAATACATGGGTATCCTGTTGATAACTCAGAAGATATAGCTGTTTTAAGTATATTAACAACATTAAATCAATCTTATATATGAAAGAATTTCACAACAAAGTCATTCTGTTTTAGACTGGGTTTATAGCATCATGACCTTAACACATCTAGCAAAAACAAATATAAAATTATCTGTCCAGTAAACCTAGGCCAAAATGTATGTTGACAATTTTGAAGACAATTTTAAAACAAATTAATTAATGAAATATTTAGTTAAGTCACATAAACTAAAAGGGGGGGTTATTTGCTATATATTTTATATGAGCACTCATTTTTCTCACTGTTAATAAAATGTTTATGAATTTTTGGCTGACTATGACATATTTTATAATGTAAACATATCGTGGACATGCATAAACACATTTAAACATGTTTCTATAAGTAGAAATAAAGTTCTTATAGCTTTTTAGATTTTTAATCACGAGATAGTAAATTATATAAACTCAGATGGGAGGTGGAGCAAGATGGCAAAATAGAAGGCTGCACCAAGCATCCCCCAACAAGGACAGCAATTTAAAGCTCCCTACACAGAAAAAACCACCTTCATGAGAAACAAAATCAGAGTCTTACTCTGTCACCCAGGTTGGAGTACAGTGGCACAATCCAGGCTCACTGCTACATCTGTCTCCCAGGTTGAAGCGATTCTCCTGCCTTAGCCTCCTGAGTAGCTGGAAATATAGGCACGTGCCACCATGCCCCACTAATTTTTTGTATTTTTGGTAGAGACGAGGTTTCACCATGTTGGCCAGGCGGGTCTCAAACTCCTGAACTCAAGTGATCCTCCTGCCTCGGCCTCCCAAAGGGCTGAGATTATAGGCAGGAGCCACCGCACCCAGCCAGTACCTGGTTTTGACTTAATATTGCTGAAAGATGCACAGAAGAAGTAGAAAAAAAGTATTGAATTGCCATCACCACTCCTCCCACACTCCCCAGCAATGGTTGCATGGTGTAAAGAGCATTTCTGTGCACTGGGGGAGGGAGAATGCAGCAAATGTAAGGCGCTAAAGTCAGTGCTGCCCTGTTATAGCAGAAAGGAAAACTGGACAAAACTCAGCTGACACCTGCCCATGGAGAAAACACTTAAACCAGCCCTAGCCAACAAGAAATCACCAATTCCAGCAGTCAGAAATTGAGTTCCCTCAAGCATCATGACAATGAGCTAAAGAACTTTGGGGCTGTAAGTAAACTTGAAAGGCAGTGTAGGCCACAAGGACCACAACTCCTAGATGAGTCCTAGGGCTGAAATGGGCCCAAAGCCAGTGGACTCAGGGGGTGCATGGCCTACTGAGACACCAGCCAGGGCGGCTGTGGGAGTGCTGGCATCAACTCTCACCTAGTCCAAGCTGCACAGCTTGTGGCTTCAAAAGAGACTCCTTCCTACCACTTTAGGGGAGGAGAGGGAAGAATGGGGAGGATTTGGTCTTGCATCCTGGATACCAGTTCAGCCATAGCAGGATAGGGCACTGGTCAGAGTCATGAGGCCGCCCCTTATTCCAGGCCCCAGTTCCCAGATGGTGTTTCTACATACAACGTGGGCCAGTAGGGAACCTGCTGCCTTGAAGGGAAGGACCTAGTTCTGGCAGGATTCATCACCTGCTAACTGAAGAGCCCTTGGGCACTAAACAACCAGCAGTAATAGACAAGTACTCCATTGAAAGCCTTCGGTGAGACTCTGAGACTTATTGGCTTCAGGTGAGACTCAGCACATTCCAGATGTGGCTGCTATGGAGCAACAGTCTTTATGCTTGAGAAAAGCAGAGGGAAGAGTAAAGGGACTCTGTCTTACACCTTAGGTACCGGCTCAGCCAGAGGTGAGTAGAACCCAAAGCGGGCTCTCGGGGTCCCCAATTCCAAGACTTGGCTCTTGGATGGTATTTCTGCACCTGCCCTGGGTCAAAGGAGAACCCACTGCCCTGAAGGGTGAGACCCAGGTCAGGCAGATTCACCACAAGCTGACTTAAGAGCCCTTGGGCCTTAAGGGAACATCAGTGGTACTCTGGCAATACTCTCCATGGGCCTGTGGTGGTGGTAGCCACACGGTGAGGCTCCTCTGCCTTTGGAAAGAGGAGGAAAGAGTGGGAAGGACTGCATCTTGTGGTGTGATGCAGCTCAGACACACTACAATAGAACACAAAGTAGATGGTGAGGTTTTTGACTGTAGTCCCTATCTGCCTGACAGCACCCCCACCAGAACCTGGGAGAACTCATCACTCTGAAGGGAAGGACATAGGCCTGGCTGGCTTTGCTACATGCTGACTGTAGAGCTCTAGGGTCTTGAATGAACACAGGTAAGTAGACAGGCAGTGGTCATAATAGGCCTTGGGTGAGACCTAGTGCTGTCCTGAGTTCAGGTCTGACCCAGTGCAGTCACAGTGGTCGGGGCCACAAGGGTGCTTGTGTCACTCTACCTCCAGCTTCAGGTGGCCCAGAACAGAGAGAGAGACTTCATTTGTTTGGGAAAAAGCAAGGGAAGAGAATATGAGTCTCTGTCTGGTAATCCAGAGAAATCTCCTGGATCTTGCCCAAGTCCATCAAGGCAGTACCTCTACAAGTCTTCAAGAACCACAGGATTACTGTGCATGAGTTGCCCCCTAAAGCAGATAAAGCTTTAGATCACAACACCCAAGTCCTTTCAAATATCTAGAAAGCCTTCCCAAAAAGGATGGGTACAAACAAGTCCAGACTATAAAGACTATAAGAAATACCTAATTCTTCAATGCCCAGACACTAAAGAACATCTACAAGCATCAACACCATCCAGAAAAATATGAACTTACCAAAAGAACTAAATAAGGCACCAGGGACCTATCCTGGAGAAAAATAGATATGTGACCTTTTGGACAGAGAATTCAAAATGGCTGTGTTGAGGAAACTCAAAGAAATTCAAGAAAACAGAGAAGGAATTCAGAATCCTATCAGATAAATGTTACAAAAAGATTGAAATAATTAAAAAAGATTAAGCATAAATTCTGGAGCTGAAAAAATGCAATTGGCATACAGAAGAATTTATGTCTTTTTATAGCAGAATTGATCAAGCAGAAGAAAGAATTAGTGAGCTTTAAGACAGGCTATTTGAAAATATAGTCAGTGAATCAAAAGAAAAAAAAATGAAGCATGCCTACAGAATCTAGAAAATGGCCTCAAAAGAGCAAATTTAAGAGTTATTGGCCTTAAAAAAGAGGTAGACAGACAGGTGTAGAAAGTTTATTAAAGGGATAATAACAAAGAACTTCCCAAACCTAGAGAAAGATAACAATATCAAGAACAAGAAGATTATAGAACACCAAGTAGATTTAACCCAAAGACGACTACCTCAAGGCATTTCATATTCGAACTCCCAAAGATCAAAGATACCTACTAAAAGTAATACAAGAAAGAGAGAAAGAAGGAAGAAAAGATCATAAAACAGCCAGAAAACAAACGACAAAATGGCAGGAGTAACTTATCACTTATCAATCATAACATTGTACGAATATTGGAAAAGAAGTAGAAAAAAGTAACATTAAATGTAAATGTACTAAACTCTCCAATCAAAAGATATAGAGTATCTGAATGGATTAAAAACTCAAGATACATTGATCTGTTGCCTACAGAAAATAGTTTTCACCTGTAAAGACACACGAAGACTGAAAATAAAGTTAGGGAAAAAGATATTCCATGCTAATGGAAACCAAAAAAGAGCAGGAGAAGCTATACTATTTTGTATATTACATTAGACAAAATAGATTTATATATCAGAGAAAATATATTTCAAAACAAAAACTATTGAAAAAGAAGGTCATCATATAATGATACAGGGGTAAATTCAACAAGAGGATACAATAATTTATAAATATATATGTGCCCCACAATGGAGCACCCAGATATATAAAGCAAATATTAGAGCTAAAAAGATAGATAGATTCCCCAAAAATAACAGTTGGAGACATCAACAACCCACTTTTAGCATTAGACAGATCATCCAGACAGAAAGCCAACAAAGAAACATTGTATTTAATCTGCACTACAGACCAATGAACCTAGCAGATATCCACAGAACATTTCATCCAACAGCTGCAGAATACACATTCTCCTCCTCAACATAAGGATTATTTTCAAGAGTAAACCATATGTTAAACGACAAAATAAGTCTTAAAACGTTTCAAAAAATTAAAAATATATCAAATATCTTCTCTGAACACAATGGAATAAAACTAGAAATCAATAATGAGGAATTTTGAAAACTAGACGAATACATGAAAATTAACCAATATGCGCCTGAATGAGCAGTGGGTCAATGAAGAAATTAAGAAGGAAACTGAAAAATTTTTTGAAACAAATGAAAATGGGAACACAGAATACCAAAACCTATAGGATACAGCAAAAGCAGTACTAAGAGGGAAGTTTACAATAAAAAGCACCTACATCAAAAACGTAGAAAAACTTCAAATAAAAACCCTAATGATGCATCTTAAAGAACTAGAAAAACAGGAGCAAACCAGCCCCAAAATTTGTAGAAGAAAAGAAATAATAAAGATTAGAGGAGCAATAAATGATTTTGAAATGAGGAAAACAATACAAACAATCAATGAAATGAAAAGTTGTTTTTTTCAAAAAGATAAATGAAATTGAAAAAACTTTAGCCAGATTAAGAAAAAAAGAAAGTAGACCCAAATAAATAAAATCAGAGAGGATAAACAAGACATTACAACTGATGCTGCAGAAATCCAAAAGATCATTAGTGGCTACTGTGAGCAACTATATATGCCAGTAAGTAGGAAAACCTAGAAGAAATGGACAAATTGCTAGACACATACAATCTATCAAGATTGAACCATGAAGAACTCCAAAACCTAAACAGACCAATAACAAGTAATAAGATTGAAGCCATAATAAAAAAAGTCTCCCAGTAAGGAAAAGCCCAAGACGCAGGGGCTTCACTGCTGAATTCTACCAAACATTTAAGGAAGAAATAATAACAATCCTACTCAAGGTATTCCGAAAAATAGAAGAGGAGGAAATACTTCCAAACTAATTCTATGAGGCTAGTACTCTGATCCAAAAACCAGACAAAAACACATCAAAAAAAGAAAACTACAGGCTAGTATATCTGATGAATATTGATGTAAAAATCCTCAACAAAATACGAAGCAAACAAAATTCAAGAATATATTAAAAGATCATTCATCACGACCAAGTGGGACTTATCCCTAGGATGCAAGGATGGTTCAACATATGCAAACAAATAAATGTGATACATCATAGCAACAGAATGAAGGACAAGAACCATATGATCATTTCAATTGATGCTGAAAAAGCATTTGATAAAATTCAACAACCCTTCATGATAAAAACTCTCAAAAAACCAGGCAAGGAAGTAACATACCTCAACATAATTAAAGCCATATATGGCAGACCCACAGCTAGTATCATACTGAATGGGGAAAAATAGAAAGTCTTTCCTCTAATATCTGGAAAACAGCAAGGATACCCACTGTTATTCAACATAGTACTGAAAGTCCTAGATAAAGCAACCAGACAAGAGAAAGAAATAAACATCCAAATTAGAAGGAAAGAAGTCAAATTACCCTTGTTTGCAGATGATATGACCTTATATTTGGAAAAATCTAAAGACTCCACCAAAAAACTATTAGACCTGACACATTCAGTAAAGTTGTAAGATACAAAATCAATATACAAAAATAACTAGGATTTCTATATGCCAGCAGTGAACACTCTGAAAAATAAATTCAAGAAGTTATTCCATTTATAATAGCACACATAAAATTAAATACGTAATAATTAACTTACCCAAAGAAATGAAAGATCTCTATAATGAAAACTAGAGGCCAGGCGTGGTGGCCTATAATCCCAGTACTTTGGGAGGCCAAGGGAGGTGGATCACCTGAGATTAGGAGCTTCAGATCAGCCTGGCCAACATGATGAAACCCCATCTCTACTAAAAGTACAAAAATTAGCCAGGCATGGTGGTGCACGTCTATAGTTCCAGCTACTTGAGAGGCTAAGGCAGAAGAATCACTTGAACCCAGGAGGCGGAGGTTGCAGTGAGGCAAGATTGTGTCACTGGACTCCAGCCTGGGTGACAGAACAAGACAGTCTCAAAAAAAAAAAAAAGAAAGAAAAGAAAAAGAAAACTATAAAAACATTGAGGCAAGACATTGAAGAGGACAGAAAAAAAATGGACAGATATTCCACGTTCACGTATTGAAAGACTCAATATCATGTAAACGTCCATATTACCCAAAGCATTCTACAGAATCAATGCAATCCCTATCAAAATACCAATGAAATTCTTTACAGAGATAGAAAAACAATCCTACAATTTACGTGGATCCACAAAAGACCACAATAGCCAAAGCTATCCAGAGCAAGAAGAACAAAACTGGAAAAATCACATTACCTGACTTCAAATTAAACTACAAAGCTATAGTAACCAAAACATCATGGTACTGGACCAGAAAACAGACACATAGACAATGGAACAGAATAGAGAACTCAGAAATAAATTCATACACAGTGAACTCATTTTCAACAAAGGTGCCAAAAACATACGACCATCTCTTCAATGACTGATGTTTGGTAAACTGAATATCCATACACAGAAGAATGAAACTAGACCCTTGTCTCTTGCCATATACAAAAATCAAATTAAAATGGATTAAAGACTTAAATCTAAGCCCTCGAACTATGAAACTACTACACAAAACATTGGGGAAAATACCTAGGACATTGGGCAAAAATGTCTTGAGTAACTCCCATAGGCACAGGCAACCAAAGCAAAAATGGAGAACCAGGAACACATTAAGTTAAAAAAAAAAAAAAACTTCTGCACAGAGAAGGAAACAATCAACAAAGTGAAGAAACAACCCACAGAAGGGGAGAAAATATTTGCAAACTACCCTTTTGACAAGGGATTAATAAGCAGAACATGTAAGGAGTTCAAACAACTCTATGGGAAAAAATCTAATAATCCAATTAAAAATGGGCAAAAGATTTGAACAGACATTTCTAAAAAGAAGACATGCAAATGGCAAATAGGCATATGATCATCAGAGAAATACAAATCAAAACTACAATGAGATATTATCTCACCCCAGTTAAATGGCTTATGCTCAAAAGACAGGCAATAATAAATGGTGGCAAGGATGTGGGAAAAAAGGGAACCCTCATACGTTGGAGGGAATACAAATTAATATAGCCACTATGGAAAAACACTTTGAAGGTTCTTCAAGAAACTAAAAATAGGGTTACCATATGATCCAACAATTCCACTGCTGGTTATATATGCAAAAGAAACGAAATCAGTATATTGAAGAGATATCTGCACTCGCATGTTTGTTTGCAATAGCCAAGATTTGGAAGCAACCTAAGTGTCTATCAATGGATGAATGGATAAAGAGAATGTGGTACATATACACTATGGAGTACTATTCAGCCATAAAGGAAGAATGAGATGCTGTCATTTGCAACAACATAGATGGAACTGGGGACCATTATGTTAAGTGAAATAAGCCAGGCACAGAAAGACAAATATCGCATGTTCTCACTTATTTGTGGGATCTAAAAATCAAAGCAATTGAACTCATGGATATAGAGTTCAATTGCATATAGGGAAGGTTACCAGAGGCTGGGAAGCACAGTGAGGTGGTGGAGATAGAGTTAATGGGTAAGAAAAATAAAAAATAAAAAAATAGAAAAAATGACTAAGACCTACCATTTGACACCATAACATGATGAGTACAGTCAATAATAATTTATTTGTGCATTTTAAAATAAGTAAAAGAGTATAATTGGATTGCTTGTAACACAAAAGGTAAATGCTTATGGGGATGGATACCCCATTCTCCATGATGTAATTATTAAGTTTTGCATGCCTGTATCAAAACATGTACCCCATAAATATTAACACCTATTATGTACCCACAGAAATTAAAAATAAAAATTATATATACATATGGACTCACAAGTTTATAAAAGACAGTTGGATCCAAATTACGTTTCTGAAAAAATCAGATAAGGCTAATCTTTAAGACTTTTTAAACAGGTAATAATATGAGGGTGGAGAACCAAGTTTTGGGTAGAGCAGTTTAAGGCAATTACCAGATGGGACAAATAACCATTAGCTGTGAAACTGTGACTAGATTATCTCAGGAGGCCCAAAAGGTAAGAGTTATTCTAACAAGATCTACACAGCACATTATTTGTCCTTGAAGATGAGAATGTTGCCATTGCTCAATCTTTTTGTAGTTCATGTGATTGGGTGCTCACCTGTGTGTGTGAAATGTGCCACCCACTGCCAGTCTGACATTAAAAAAAAAAAAGTGGCCATTCCTTTTAGTATAGGGAAGGCTTCTTTTATATGGGAATTTCATCTTTTGTTCTTAAGAAACAGCACAAGGGTCAAAGTAATTTTCTTTTGAATCTGTTGGTTTTCTTGAGTTGTTACTTAAATAGTGTGTCACAATAGCTGAGGAGTTTTGGAAGAAACAGTTTAGTTTAGAGAAGGATAGACAGAAGGAATTGTAGGAAAAGATCCTGAAAAAAGAGTCTTAGCCAGTTTTGTGCCAGTGTTTTGTAAAAAGGCAATCTTTGAGTCCTGAGAATCTTTTTGAGCCTCAAAGTATCAATTGAGATGTAAGTATTATTTGAAGTGTGTGATTTTATGGCCAATGTCTTAGTTTAGTTTGAGGAATAATAGACTGAATGATCTGATAATGTTTCAACATGTTACCAGCTGGAGTCCCAGATAATATTTTGGCATGCTGTGGAACTTTGACTTCCCATTTGTAACTAAATTCATCTAGATGATTCATTTTATTGCCAAATGCACAAAAGCAAATTAAAACACAAGGACTGAATACAATCAAAGCCACACAGACAGAAAATAAACTACATGCTTACCAAAAAGGATGATAAGCCACCTTCTCCAAATGAGGGGAAATCCCTACACCTAAACTTTCCAGCTGAGAGTGACAGGAAGATGATGACCCTTCCCAGCAGGAGAGCTCCCAAAAAGAGGTGGAAAGATGCCTCTCAGAAAAAAGGGGGGAAGGCTCTCCTCAACCAAATTCCAAATAAAACACCATTTGACCAAAGTCAGAAGTCTGGTCAAAGAGAAACTCACCAAAGGGAAAAGAGGCAGCTTAGGGAAGCAGGAGGCTCCAGGGGTTCGAGTGTGGGCACCTCTCATCATAGTTCCAGGGACTGGGATTTTCCCCAAGGCGAGGCAGCTTTGGATCCATGCTTCTGACACCAAGTATGTTTAAGTCAAATATTATAGACAGATAAATCTCTAAGGTTAAAGCGTTTTATTAGGGAAGCAATCATCACAATTCAGGGTATACACATAGACCAGGTGGTCTTTGGTATGTGAGATGAACAAAGAGAAGGTTGAGAATTTTATCAGAAAGAGAAATGTTGACCCGGCATGGAGTTGTAGAGGACTATATGCTCTTGCAAACGAAGCAGGGCATTTCCCCCATTAATATTATAAGTCCTGCTCTTGAAAACGAAGCAGGGCATTCCTCCTCTGCAAACAGGGAGGACAAAGGAGCCTACAAGACTGGCCTCAGTTGCAAATAGCAGACCCTGGGGGCTTGTTTATATGTAAACATCTTGGAAATCCAGAAAGTCAGGGAAAGGTCAGAAAAACAACAATGTGTCTTGTGACTTGGTAAAAATTCCACAAACGACGGTATAAAATAATGCGAAGCGTGTCGTTCGGCTTGGCCGCCATGTTTGTCTTGTCTTGTGTTGTCTTGTGTGTTCATTCCTTTGTTTAGGAAACACGCGGACCCCAACAGGAGTCTCATGCATGTAATCCCAGCACTTTGGGAGGTCGAGGCGGATGGATCACGAGGTCAGGAGATCGAGACCATCCTGGCTAACAGTGTGAAATCCCGTCTCTACTAAAAATACAAAAAATTAGCTGGGCGTGGTAGCGGGCGCCTGCAGTCCTAGCTACTCGGGAGGCTGAGGCAGGAGAATGGCGTGAACCCGGGAGGCGGAGCTTGCAGTGAGCCGAGATCGCGCCACTGCACTCCACCCTGGGAGACAGAGCAAGACTCCGTCTTAAAGAAATAAATAAGAAAGACAAATGTTACGTAGTGTTTTGAAAGAAACCTCAGGCCGGGTGCGGTGGCTCACACCTGTTATCCTAGGCCTTTGGGAAGCCAAGGCGGGTGGATTGCCTGAGCTCAGGAGTTCTAGACCAACCTGGGCAATAAGGCGAAACCCGACTCTATTAAAATACAAAAAATTAGCCAGACATGTCGGCATGCGCTTGTAGTCTCAGCTGCTCAGAAGGCTGAGGCAGGAGAATTGCTTGAATCCAGGAGGTGGAGGTTGCAGTGAGCTGAGATCGCGCCACTGCACTCCTGGCTGGGTGGCAGAGTAAGGCGCTGCCAAAAAAAAAAAAAAAAAGAAAAAAGAAAAAGGAAAAAGAAAGCTCACACCTGTAATCCCAGCACTTTGGGAGGCCAAGGCAGGTGGATCACAAGGTCAGGAGTTCGAGAACAGCCTGGCCAACATGGTGAAACCCCCCCTCTACTAAAAATACAAAAAATCAGCCGAGCCTGGTGGCATGCGCTGGTAGTCCCAGCTACTTGGGAGGCTAGGGCAGGAGAATCACCTGAACCCAGGAGGCGGAGGTTGCAATGAGCCAAGATTGGGTCACCGCACTCCAGCCAGGCAACAGACGGAGACTCTGTCAAAAAAAAGGAAGGGAAGGGGCAGGGGAAAGCGTAAGGGAAGAGAGGAGGGAGGGAGGGACGGATGGAGGAAGGAAGGAAGGAAGCTCATTGGCACTAAAGAAGCTTTGGGAACAGGCAAGCTCTTGATAGGTGAGTGACCACAGTAGTTAAAACCAGTCGCAGTAGTTAAAACCAGTCACAGAGCCAGGGCAGGCCGTTTCAGCAGTTACCAGGTAAAACTGATCTTAAAGTTACACCAGTCCATTTTAGCGGCTGGGCTTCTGGAAAATTTAATTCTTGGAGCAAGTCCTATGATCCCAAGTGCTTTTACTCCCGGCCCCTTGGTTTTCTTTTACTTGAGTATGACAAAAATTACCAAATTTCTATAACTAACTTTCACACAAATGTGAGACAGGGACTAGAAGTAAGGACAGGTTATTGGAATAAGAAAAAGAGGGGAAATGAGAGAGAAAGATGGCAGAGAGAGAAAAACAAGGTAACAATCAGTGACAGAATGCAGAGGCAGGGACCAGAAATGTGGTAAAATCAGACAGAAGGACACAATGAGAGGAACAGCAACATCTGAGGCCAAGGTGGCTGTGGGAAGCAGCATAGAGGAGTGGGGAGAAGGGGATCTGAAAAAGGACTGGTCTGGATCAAAGTCAGTAAACTAGGTTCTGTCAAATCCTCCTCAGTAGGTACAGGAACCTCAAGTGTTAATGGTAAAATCCAATGTAATAAGGCGAAGCCCTAAAATAAATTTCCACCTTTCATTGAGCTTGAAATAAAGGCAGTTTTGTGAATCAGAAAACTTCTTTGGTTTTGAGAGCAGTAAACCCTGGAGGCTAAGCTATACCAGTTGTTAACTTTTGCTTGGCACACACTGAGGATGGCTAAAGACATGACCAGCCTTAGTCAGATCACTTGAGGTCAGGAGTCCGAGACCAGCCTGGCCAACATGGTGAAACCCCGTCTCTCCTAAAAATACAAAAATTAGCCCAGCATGGTGGCACACACCTATAATACCAGCTACTTGAAAGACTGAGGCATGAGAATCCCTTGAACCTGGGAGGTGGAGGTTGCAGTGAGGAGAGCGTATACCACTGCACTCCAGCCTGGGCGACAGAGTGAGACCCTGTCTCAAAGAAACAGAAGGGAAGGGGAGGAGAGAGGAAGGGAGCGAAAACGCCCGCCAAGGAAAAACACCTTCTCACTCCCATCAAGGCAGCCAGACCCCATCTATATTTTTTTAAATTATTAAATAAACAAATAGAATGAAAAAAATCCCCCAAAAGTCCATCTGAGCCAATTTGAGGCCAATGGGACATCAGGGAAATTTGTTTCCAGCAGCTTCCTATCCTCTTCTTTACCAAGAGATTCTCCAAGGGTTTCCAAGTGATTCTCCCACTCCCGCTATTCCCACTATTGCCATCACACCTAAATCACGAGGTTTGATGAAACATTCTGGAGTAGAAATCAGACCATTTTGGTTGCAGGGCCACACCCTCCTTCTGAGCCTCAATTTCCTTATCTTATATTGCCTCGCATGCCCCCATAGGGTTTCTGTTGAGAATCCACTGGGACAACATATGGGGGCAGGGGGAGATCTGCACAGCACTACATAAATGTAAGGAATCACATTTATCTACGAGTAATAGAAGACCCAACTCAAAATCACTTCAATAATAAAGAAATGTATTATCTCCCAGAATGAGAAGTATGGATAGGAGCAACACCAGGACTAGTTGATCAAATGTCTCTTGCACATCCCCAAGGACCCAGGCGTCTCCTTCTGTCCTCTGCCATCCTCTGGGGGTTGCAGGCAACAACATCCGGAGGCAGAAAGGGGATCTTTGACACTCCCAAGCATCATTTATTAAGAGCAAAGACAACCTTACCCTGAAAGCCACCTCCATCAGACCCCTCCTCATACCTCATTGGCTAAAATTGCATCACAGGTCCATTGCTAAAACAATCAGTGGAAAGGAGAACAGAATTACTATGACTGGTTGAAGACAAGTCAAGATTCACCTCTAGAGAGGAATGAAGAGGCCTCCACTCTCTAACCAGCCTCCTGTAGGATTTCTGAACAAAATCAAAGCTGGTACCAAGGAAGAGAAGGAGGAATGTCAACTGAGTTGCCAAACATTTTCCCCAGAATACCAGCTAAGTTTGGTGTCTGCCCTTCCTCCCTCAGTCTTTCATACCTGCAGGGCTAACATAAAGCACATTGTCTGCCATTTTTCCTCCCATCCTACTGGTTACCAACTATTGATGGTTAGAAATAATATTTCTTTCTTTTTTTTTTTTTTTTGAGACAGGGGCTCACTCTGTCACTCAGGCTGGAGAGCAGTGGCACGATCACGGCTCACTGTAGCCTCCACCTCCTGGGTTCACGCAATCTTCCCACCTAAGCTCCACAAATAGCTAGGACTACAGGCACAAGGCCCCATACCTGGCCCTAGAACTAATTTTAACAGCTGTTTTTAGTGCATGACCAAAGGACTTCTCAAGTTTCTACTGCGCTGCAGAAGACCGTAGACATGAACACCTGAGGGTCCACTTCACCATGAGAGTTCCTTGAAGACTAATATTTTGGGTAGGACAAAAAAGAAAGATTTTGCATTGTACCCTCTAATCTAGCCATGCTTTAGAATGTGATCTTTCCCTTCTCCTACTTTTTTCCTTTCCTCATCTCCCCAATGGGGAAAGGTCACTGGTAAGATAAGAGCTTGTAAAAATATACCTTAGCAGCGAAATAATGGTGTCAAGGTTACACTGTGAAGGGTGGTCAATACAAGCAAGAGAAAATCTACTCTTTTTTTTAGCTGCTCCATTCTGAAAGGTTTAAAACCTGTCCAGTAGCACAGACTAAGGACCAGGCGCAGCTGCCCCACCACAAGTGGGCCAACACCAAGGCTGTTTAACTGGCCTCAAGAATGAATCTCTGGTATCTTAGGAGGGGGTAGAAGAATAAAATGAAAAACAGAGGGGTTCATGGACAGGAGGGTACAACAGAAAGAGACCATAAAGAGAAGTCAGAGAATATCAAATCACAAAATAATTTCACAGTCAGGCACAGTGATTCCCACCTGTAATCCCAGTGCTTTGGGAGGCTATGGCAGGAGGATTGCTTGAGGCCAGGAGCCCAAGACCAGCCTAAGCAGCATAGTGAGACCCCGTCTCTACAAAATAAAAAAGTTAAAAAAGTTAAAGAAAACAAATTTTGGAAAGAGCAGTATCACAGAGAAAATTAATGAGAATATATTATTGAGGACAGCCATGTCCTAAAAGAAAAAAAAAGCTATTCATCATGATGCAAGACTTGAAAATATGTTAATCATCGCAAAAGTTGGGCAGTTCATGTGGACAATCTCCATGCAATTGCCCGTAATCTATCCCTGCAATACACATTTTCTATGTTGAATTTTCTTTTTAGTTTGCTTTTGTTTTTGTTTTCTCTTTTAGCTTTTTCATTATTTTAAATTGTCAGCATTATGTTTTACAATTCACTATGCTATGTATTACATCTTAACATCATTTCTAATACTGGAGGCATCAACTGTATAAAGACTTTTAGAGAGTTCTCATTTGTTTTAGGCATTTTTTGCAAAGATGACTCAAAGCTCATTATTACAATGGCGACTGTGTATGTAAGCATTATACATGTATGTAAAAATGTAGAAACTTCCTCAATAAATAAAGGTCTTTTTTGTACTTTTGCATTTGTGAAAGATGAAATTTCTCAAGATCTTGGCTCTTTGGGTGACTAGTACAGTGGTGATATCATGGTGACCCACCCTGTCAAAAGACTTAGGTTGTCTCTCATGGTATTTTAGATGACTGCAGTTATAAAGCTGGGTGCACACAATTACCAAACAGTGATATGTTTATACATTTCACTTTTTGAACTTTTTTTTTTATTTTCTGAGAAACAGTCTTGCTTTTTCGCCCAGACTGGAGTGCAGGGGCACGATTTCGGCTCACTGCAACCTCTGCCTCCCTGGTTCAAGCAATTCTCCTGCCTCAGCCACCCAAGTAACTGGGACTACAGGCGCCCGCCACCACGCCTGGCTAATTTGAACTTTTTTTTATGAATACAGTTCATCTGCTCATCCCTATGTGACTATTGTTAGTATACCTGAGGTGGGCGTGGCCAGGCGGGAACCCCCAGGCTCCGGGAAGCTCACCTAGGGTCCCAACCAGCGCCTCGCCCCGCTTCCGCTCCAGATAGGCGGAGCTCCCCGCCCATCGGCAGCAGCAGGTCTGGTGGCTGGGCCTCTGTGTTGAGGCCCGGCGCGGGGAGGCGGGATCCGGCGGCCAAGACTGGGACTTCGGGGCCGCTGGGGTGAGCTGCTGGGCGGCGGCGGGAGGGGGCGCTGCGGAGCCGCCCGACCGCCGCGCGGAGGAAGTGCTCTCTTGGCCGCCGCCGCCGCCGCCGCCGCCGAGGCCGCGCCGGAGGGGTTGCCCGAGCCGCGCTGCGGGGGCCGAGATGTCGTCCCGGCCGGGGCGCGAGGACGCGGGGGCTGGGAGCGCGCGGCGGCCGCGTGAGCCGCCCGAGCAGGAGCTGCAGCGACGTCGGGAGCAGAAGCGGCGGCGGCACGACGCGCAGCAGCTGCAACAGCTCAAGCACCTGGAGTCCTTGTGAGTCCCGAGCTGCCGTCCGCGCGCGGCCCGTCTTCTCAAACCAGGGGCCGGGGGCGCGGGACGCGGTGGTGGGCCCTAGGCCGGGTCCTCCGAGCCCCCCCCGCCCCAGCAGGCACGGGGGCCGGGCCCGGCAGGAGCCTAGTGCGGGCGACCGAGGTCGGGCGCCGCCCTCAAGGACTTCAAGTCCGTCCTCCTGATGGGGAACGAGGGGAGTTCAGGGAGCCAACTGCCGCTGGGCACCAAGCAGAATCTGACTTGGGAGGCCCTGCGATTTCCTAGTTCCAGGGAGTTCCAGGACACTCCAGATGACCCGGGAGAGTGTGGTATAAAGAAGATTCAAATGTAGGGGAGGGAAATATGGCTTCCCTCTACCTTTCTAAGTTCTTCAGCTGGACCAGAAGTTAAATTGTCATAAGACAGATTAACAGGAGAAAAACTGTTTTAATATGTACCCATGCACTGGAGGGCCACAAAAGTGGGAGACTGAAAGAAGGGCCAGGGAATAGGGGCGTGGGCCTTTTGGGGCGTGGTGCAGACGTTATGGAAGGGTGAGGGGGGAGATGTATGGTGAATAAAGGTTGCTTTGTTATCCCGATGACGCCCTCGGGCGATAAAAGTTGCCTCCAAGCAGCTCTCTTCCTGATACAGAAACATTTACTACAGAAAATTTCCTTTATAGGTGTAAATTTCTCTTTACAACAGGAAGAGTCGAAAAATAATAAGAACAAAAGGAAAAAAAGCAGAGTCATACTTTATTTTAGGCAGTTGAGGGGTAGCTGAATAAGTTATCCTGTGTTGTTTGATTCTATTACTTATAACTCGAAGTCATCAATATGCCGGAGTGGCATGTTTGAGGATGGTGTATTCTTGTCGTTTGTAGTCATTTGTCAGGGTGAGTTTTCCTAAATTCTAACACAAACCTCGGGTGGAAAGTTCAGTCAGCAACTCTTTCAGTTCTTGTCCGTGATTCTATAGTTAGCTGCATAAAACAACCTTTTCTGAGTGTGGCATTCATTCAGTTATTCAAGAATTCGTTTCTGTTTTAGGCACTCCTAGTTACCTATGCTAAGTAGGTGTTAAGTACAGCGTAAAGCTGCCTCCTTGAATATCTTAAGTTTAGCCTAAAAGTTTCTCTATACTTAGTGAACTGTAACCTAAGTGAATGTGTAAACAGACTGTAACCTACTGTTATAAGTACCTGAGTCTCAGACAGTCACAGCAGCTGATTTTCAGGCCGTCACAGGTGGTCAACCTTTGAAACCCTGTTCAAATAAGGCAGCCGCCAGGCTGTATGGAATCCAGCTATTTCTCTACCTCACTTTGTTTTTCTGTACGTCACTTTCCTTTTCCTGTCCATAAATGTTATCCCACCAGGTGGCAGCCTCAGAGTTGCTCTGGACCTATTCTGGTTCTGGGGGTGCCCGCGTTGAAAACAGTTTTTTGCTCAAGTAAAGTTTAATTTGTCTACTTTTTTAAAAACATAATTCATATAAGGAAAGATCCTCAAAGAGTTAAAATCCTTTATAATTAACCTTCTAGGAGGTTTGATGTGAGATAAATTCCTATGTTGGGACCTGGCCTGCTCTTTTTCCAGCGTGGCCCGCTCTGAACTTTTCCCCTTAGTAGGGCAGGGGTTTCAGGATAGACTCTGCATTGTGCACATCCACGTTACAGGGCAGTCCTGACACTTTCAAGTCACTATGTGGCGCTCGTGGTCTCCCAGGTGATTTGTTTTTCTAAGACCACCAGAGTGGGCACAAAAGAACCAGCGAGTAGGCAAGGCTAAAAGCAAAACTGCAAATTTATTCTTTGATCATCTAGCTTCAGGGACCGGAGCTGGGGGGGTGGAGTTTCTAATACAGTCCCCGACAAGAGTGGGGGCTGAGAAAGCCTGCCCCCGGCGCATCTGCTGGGAGCGACTTTTCCAGGAGTGGAAGGGCAATAGGCGGGGCACGGGCATGTGGGGGGGGGGGGCG
>NC_045441.1:22048033-22060301 GCF_002776525.5 Piliocolobus tephrosceles | reverse complement strand
TGGGGGGGGGGGCGCTCCGCAGGTGCCACCAGGTAAATCTTGGTCTCCTCGGATTGACATCACCTGGTGCATGCCTGATTAATCTGCACCTTCCCGGACGTCAGCTGCATTCTTGCACACATGGGAAGAGTTGGTGGTGAAGAAGAACCCGGAAGTGCACCATCCTGCCTCCGTTCGTCCAAACAGTCCAACCTTTTATTGATAATAGTGATAAAGGGGCGCCGTGGTCTGTCTGGCTACTTCCTGCTGTTAAGGGGCGTCGTTAAGGTCGGGGCCCATGGTTGGTATTTGGACGTATGGATGAAGAATAAAATAAGGCACAGTATTAGTATAGGAATGAGGAATGGAAGCATTTGTTGGAATATGGGCAAAACCCAGAAGGATGGTCCTGGCAAGGTTGGGGAGTATGAGATAGTTAAGAAAATTTAGTAAGTTTGAGGCAAGTGGGGGAAAGCCAAACTGATTTCCACTGATTGCTTTCGGTAGGGGCCCTTTTTAGCTGGGAATGAGGAACGAGTGCGCAAAGTAGTTGTTGGCCAGGCAGCAATTAAGGAGTGGAGTTTTTCGTGGAGTGGATGGCTTTTCCCTTACTCCTACTACAGAGATATTGGATGGAAGGCTAGGTCCAGAGAAGGACGGCAAAACAGAATAGGTAGCCTCGCTGTCGATTAAAAAATTGTCTTACCCGCTACCAGGAGAGTTTCGGCGAGGGTGATGGGGGTCCCCGAGTCTCGGCACCTTCAGTTGTCGTTGTCGTCCAGATGTAGGAGCTGGAAGGAGCTCCCAGGATCCTGGGAAAGGGGGTCACGTGGAGACGCAACACCTGTTCTCAGGGTGGGGCAATCAGACTTCCAGTGTCCTCCCTGCTGGCAAGCAGGGCAGGGGGTTGCTGGTGGACGAGGGTTAGGACATTCACTGGCCTAATGTCCTGATGCCTTGCACTTATAGCAAGGCTGCATTGGGGCTCGGGGACCCTGTGGACACCTGTTGGCATAGTGTCCTGCCTTGCCGCACTTATATAGCAGGCTCTTTTTGCAGCCTTGGAGTCTGTGGGGTGTGTGCTCTCTGGCATGGGGTTACGACTGGGCTGTAAAGCCTCTGCTAGGAGCTGAACCTTCTGTTCAAGGCGAGCTTGCCGTCTCCTCTCTGGAGTTATAGACCTTAAAGGCTAATTTAACTAGGTCTTGTATTGGTGTCTGAGGACCATCCTCTACCTTTTGAAGTTTTTTTTTTTTTTTTACGAATGTCAGGAGCTGATTGAGAAACGAAGTAAGATGCCAAAATGGTGGCCCCTGTGGGGGAGGCCGGATCTAACCGGGTATATTGGGTTAGAACCTCAGTCAGTTTAGGGTAGAGGTTAGGATAACCTGGAGGTCATGCCAAGTTAAGTCATAGGCCTGACAAAGGTGTCTAAATTCCTTTATGTATATGGTAGGATTAGCTGAGAAGTCACCTAAACGCTTCTCAATTTTGGAAAGATCGGCCAATGAAAAAGGGACATGTACTCTGACAACCCCCTCCGCCCCAGCCACCTCTCGCAAAGGTGCTAACACTGTAGGAGGGTGTGGGCAGAGATAGGGGATTCAAGACAGCCAGTTGGGGGCCCCCGAAGGAGGCATGGGACCGAGTGGATTACTAGTAGATAAGGAGGAGGAAGGAGGAGTCTGGATGGGGGGAGGAGGAGGAGTCTGGGCAGGAAGGGAGGGGGTGGAGAGAAGGAGGAGTATAGGGACGAGAGCTTAAGGCCCAAAAGCCGTGTACGTAATTAATTTCGGACCACTTGCCTAGCCGCTGGCAGAAATTGCTGAGGTCGATCACGCCACAGTGGAAAGGAAAATTAACCGCTTCCTCCTAAGGTCTTGTTTGAGCTGTAAGGTTTTTAAATTGGCTAGGAGGCACCCTAAGGGGGTGCTCTTTAGAAATTTGGACTGGGGGTTTCCCATTTGTTTCCTCTTTACTGACACAATGGACACAATGGAAATGGAAGTGGATCTCTGCCTGGCTTCAAAGCGTCCTTTGGAACCAGCAGAGACAGACTGGAGGCTCTTGAAGCCAAGGTGGAAATTACCTTCAGGCGGACGTCTCCATCCTGAACGGGTCTCCTGAGCCACTTGGTGGCTCAAAATGGACTTCGGACCTGCGCAGGATTTTGGCCGAGGGACACAATGGAAATGGAAGTGGATCTCTGCCTGGCTTCAAAGCGTCCTCTGGAACCAGCAGAGACAGACTGGAGGCTCTTGAAGCCAAGGTGGAGATTACCTTCAGGCGGACGTCTCCGTCCTGAACGGGTCTCCCGAGCCACTTGGTGGCTCAAGATGGACCTCGGACCTGCTCAGGATTTTGGCCGAGGGAGGTAAAGAGGAGACAAGGGCACTTACCCCAGAGAGGCCGTGAGAGTGAGGGAAGCGGGTCTCAGGTCCTGGTCTGTCTGCGGTGTGGAAGCAGGAGGAGGTTCCTCAATCCCTAGAGGCCTGAGGAGGGGTCTCCTCCCGGGTCTTCGGCACCAACTGATTTGTTTTTCTAAGACCACCAGAGTGGGCACAAAAGAACCAGCGAGTAGGCAAGGCTAAAAGCAAAACTGCAAATTTATTCTTTGGTCATCTAGCTTCAGGGACCGGAGCTGGGCGGGGAGGGGGGGTGGAGTTTCTAATACAGTCCCCGACAAGAGTGGGGGCTGAGAAAGCCCACCCCCGGCGCATCTGCTGGGAGCGACTTTTCTAGGAGTGGAAGGGCAATAGGCGGGGCACGGCCATGTGGGGGGGGGGGGCGCTCCACAGGTGCCACCAGGTAAATCTTGGTCTCCTCGGATTGACATCACCTGGTGCATGCCTGATTAATCTGCACCTTACGGGCGTCAGCTGCATTCTCGCACACATGGGAAGAGTTGGTGAAGAAGAACCCGGAAGTGCACCATCCTGCCTCCGTTCGTCCAAACACCAGGGAAGTCAGGTGTTCAAAGGTCTTCCCCTAGCATAAGCACCAGAATGCCTGGCCCTGCCCCAGCCCTCAATGTATGTTCATTCCACTTATTTGTAGCTCAGAGAGCTTTTTCACAGATGAGAGAGATTATAACCTACTTTTACAGATGAAAAAAACGGAGGAACAGTGGTTAAGTCATGTGATCAAGCATACATTGACCAGCTAACCAGCAAATCTAGAGCTGAACTCAGGTGTCTGACTGACTGGTGGGATTTTTCCAGTTTCTGAGATTTAAAACTGAATGAGCTGTTGAGAGATTTGCTTTGGCTAGCTCAGAATCTTGTTTGAGCTTTAAATTGTATTTATACCAGAGTAATATGTAGTTTTAAAATTCAAATAGTACTAAAAATGCTACCAAAAACTAGCAATAGGCTGCCCGACTCATCAGTAACCACTCATATTCCCTGTGTCCCTCTTCCGCCTCCCAAACCAGGCTTCTCTGTATAAACTTTTAGGTTTTACTTCTGGGATTTAACTGTATATTTATTTATTTTTTATTTTTTACTTTTATTTTTATTTTTGAGACAGAGTCTCGCTCTGTCGCCCAGGCTGGAGTGCAGTGGTGCAGTCTTGGCTCAGTGCAACCTCCACTTCTTGGGTTCAAGTGATTCTCCTGCCTCAGGTTCCCAAGTACCTGGGACTACAGGCGCGCATCACATGCCCAGCTAATTTTTGTATTTTTAGTAGAGATGGAGATTCACTGTTAGCCAGGATGGTCTCGATCTCTTGACATAGTGATCTGCCCACCTCAGCCTCCCAAAGTGCTGGGATTACAGACATGAGCCACCGCACCCACCAACTGTATATTCCTAAATTGCATATTTATACTGTCTACATCAATTCAACATCTTAGACATACCTATTAACTTCTTGTCGTAGTAAGGATTTAGTTCTTTACCTACCCTTCTTGTTTATAATCTTCCAGTATAGATCTATCATAGCAGTTTTTGCTAAACAAATGCTTAGTATTAACATTATTATAACTAGGCTGGGCTCTTGTGGCTCACGCCTGTAATCCCACCACTTTGGGAGGTAGAGGTGGGAAGATTGCTTGAGGCCAGAAGTTCTAGACCAGCTTGGGCAACATTTATAGACCTTATCTCTGCAAAAAAGAAAAGAAAATAAATTAACCAGGTGTGGTGGTACATGCCTGTGGTTCCAGCTACTTGGGAGGCTGAAGTGGGAAGATCTGCTTGAGCCTGGGGGGTTGAGGCTGCAGCGAGCCCTGGTTGCACCACTGCACTCCAGCCTGGGCAACAGAGTGATATCCTGTCTCAAAAGCAAAAGCAAACAAAAAATACAGTAATATAACTATGAATTATTACTCACTTTTGAGCCAAGTAGTGTTCTCTGATTTATTTTGCTTTCTATATTATTGTTAACTTTTAAGTAGTTAATAAGAGTCTGTTTTTCACTTGCTTAATTTTCTACCGCTGTTTTTCTCCCAACGTCTCCAAAATCTGAGTACCATAAAGGTGAAAAGTTATCTTTCCTTACCTATCATAGGAGTCACAGCGGATACTCCTATAACAAAAGATAGGTCAACAAGAGAAAAGCATAACAAATATATTTAATCACAGTTTTATGTGACATGGGAACGTTGAGAAAGGAAGCCCCAGAGACCCAGAGGAAACTATTTTTATGCTTAGTTTGGATGAAGAATGTATAGCAGTGTAGAAATATAATTGGACAAAAAAGGGTATAATACAGTGGTAATAGGGAAAAGCCCAGCAAGGCCTGTCTATTCAGATTTTTCAGGCCTCTGTGTACGATTACTTCCTCCCAGGTATGGGGCAGGACCCTTTCTGGAACGAGGGGTCCTAATCTATCAAACAAGGTACGTCAGCTAATTTTTTTATGGCCAGCTCCGATGCAGAAAGGCAAGGAAATGTTAGGGTAATATTTGTAGGAGTTTATTATTATTGTTTTAAATATTAAAAAAAAAAGTTCCACTGAGATTTTATCTTTTAAAAAAAATATTAAAGTTATTTGTAGGTATTCTGGCTTGCTTTTTGGGAGACTTGTTCTAGTTTTTATGGCCCATGTATGGAAAGGAGGAATTCTGGCCTCTCTGACTGCTTTGGGGAAGAAAGAAGGGCAGGAGACAGGAGGGCAAGAGAAGGTCAGAGAGCAACTTTCTTCTGAGGCCTTCTCTAATCTCATTTAGTTCAAAGTATTCAGCATGCCAAAGCACCATACTTTGGGGTATCATTTTCTGAGCCCCAATAGTACTTTTTCCACACATAACTACATATCAGGTAATTAATCAGTTCATTTTTTACCTAGACTCTTCATTCTGTTGTCCTTCAGTACAATGGTTACTTTTTAAACCTGGTCCGGCAGTGGTCCTAGAGCATCCTTTCCCACTCTCCTATCTTGCATCTCATTCCTGGATTCCATGTCTTCCTCTTTATATGTTTACTCTCACATTTTACCAAAGCCAATTCTGCAACTTCCTATGAAAGAGTGCATTGGAGGTAAATTTTTTGATACCTTGCATATCTGAAGATGTCTTTATTCTATCCTAAAACTTGGTACATAATTTGACTAGGTATAAAATTATAGGTCAAAAATTATTTTGGGGCTGGGCGTGGTGGCTCACACCTGTAATCCCAACATTTTGGGAGGCCAAGGAAGGAGGATCATTTGAAGCCAAGAGTTCAAGACCAGCCTGGGCAATAATGTGAGACCCTGTCTCTACAGAAATTTAAAAATTAGCCAGGCACAATGATATGGACCTGTAGTCCCAGCTACTCGGGAGGCTGAGGCAGGAGGAAAATAGTAACAACAATTTTCACTCAGTGATAGTACATCACTATCTTTTAGCTTCCAAAACTGCTAAGGAGTTTGATGCCATTCTGACTCCCTTTCTTTTATGTTACGTATTCAAGTTCACCTCACCCTTAAATGTTAAGAAACTATTTATTGCTGCCATCCTGAAGTTTCATGATGTCAGTCTTTTCCAATTGACTTCTTTTTTTAACTTTTATTTTAGGTTCAGGGGTACCTGTGTAGGTTTATTATATTTGTTTCATCACCCAGGTACTAAGCCTAGTACCCAATAGTTATTTTTTCTGATGCTCACCCTCCACCCTCAAGTAGGCCCCAGTGTGTGTTGTTCCCCAGTGCAGTTGACCCTTTTTTTCTTGACATGTCATAAATGCATTAACCACATACATCAATTTCTGTCTTATTTCCTCTCCTCAATTTCGTTTTTTTCTTCTGTTGATTTTCTGTTGCTCTGTCTCTTCTGTTTGTATTTTCATTGTACTTTGTAGAGGTATCTTTTTCTCTATTAAACATATTTTTTAATTGTTATATTTCTAAATCAAAAAGCTTTTTCTCATTCTGCAAGTTTTTTTTTATAGCATCCTGTTCTTGTTGCATAAGTGAAATATCGTCACTCATCTATGAGGATACTCACTCATTTTTCTTTTGTGTTGTCTTTTGTTCCCTACATTGCCTCTATTTCTTGTTTGCCTTTTCAATTTCTGTCTTCCATTTAGTAGTTTTTTTTCTTTTTCTAATGTCTGAGTATCCTTGAATCTCAACCATATTTTGTTTTGTTTTGTGTTTTTTAGAGACAAGGTCTCGTTCTGTCACCCAAGCTGGAGCACAATGGCATGATCATAACTCACTGCAGCCTTGACTTCCTGGGCTCCAGTTAGCCCCCCTGAATCAGCCTGCAGAGTAGCTGGGACTGCAGGTGCACACCACGACACCTAACTAGTTTTTTACACTTTTTTTTTAGAGATGGAATCTTACTATGTTGCCCAGGCTGGTCTCAAACTCCTGGCTTCAGTGAATCCTCTCACTTCAGCCTCCCAAAGTGCTGGGATTACAGGCATGAGTCACTGCTCTGGCCTCAACTCATTTAAGAGTAGGTACTATACCGCTCTTGTCAAGGGCAGCTGTGTGGGGGAGAGAAAAAAGAGAGAAGGTGTTGTTTGTTGATCAAATAGCTTCATGATAGAGCGCTCATGCTGCAGGGTACCCTTTTTATCAAGAGACTTTCAAATGTCAGTAGTTGGAGATTTTTTTCTGAGGCTCCTAAGTTCCTCTAAAGAAGGGTATTGAGTCTTCTGCCTGGGGGCCAGGGATCTCTGCCTGGCTGCCAGTGTTGCTGAGTTGAGGAGGCTAACCCTGCAGGCTTCTTCAAGTGTTGGACAGGCAGCCTCCTGGCTGTAGGAAGGAAGCTGCATCTTTTGAAAACTGTTACTGCCTCCACCCCAAGAAGTCCATTGCGGTTTCCACTTTCCCAAATTTGTTAAAAACTTCCTCTGATGTTGCCTCCTTTTGGGATATCTTTATGGCCTTTTTATTTTTTCACTGTCATTTTTACAGTGTCTGGCGAAGGAGACAGGTAAGCATGTTGGTCAGTTGGCCATGTTAAATGGGAAACCCCACAGTGCTGTTTTATAAATTGAATTCAAATCTTTTCATCCCTGATGTGATGGAGTCTCCTGAGTCTCCACCAGAGTTTTCCCTCAGCGACCCTGCCTGCCAGACCCCTGAGGGCATCGGAGGCTTCCACCTGCTCCAACAATCTCTGTCACTCAGTAGCTCCTGGGCTGCCAGGCATAGCAGAGTGGACCTCCTGGGTGTAGGTGGCAGTTTCATCTCTGCCACACAGCCCCTTGGATGCAGCTGCAGGAACAGCTGTGTGGAATGGAGTACACTTGCATTAGGGACTCTTCTCAAAGAAAACCCATCTCAACAGTCAACAGAAAGAGTAATTTGAAACACTTAACAAAAGATTTCTTACTCTACACACACTTGAGAAGACGGCGTGTCTCCCCTCAGATGTAACTAGTCTTCTTCCTACTCAGAGAAATTAGTACAGTGTGAATGACTAAGTAAGGCTTTTCAGGTGGCACAAAGTAATGCACCTCGATCAACTTTTTTCTTTTTATCTTAAGAATTAACTGCAGCTGGACACAGTGGCTCCTGTATACAGTCCCAGTACTTTGGGAGGCCAAGACAGGAGGATTGCTTGAACCCAGGAGCTCGAGGCTGCAGTGAGCTGTGATCGTGCCACTGCACTCCAGCTTGGGTGACAGTGACTGCAGAGATAAAGGCGTACCTCTTAACTGTCACACTGTAGAACCTAAACTGCACATAAACATACTTCAGTTTTCTAATCTGTATTTAGTAGTTAAATACTACTTTGAGAAATATCTTTTTGAGTATACTACATTAATGAATTGTTCAGCCCTAGGAAACAGCATGAGCCACCCTTCTTTAAACTTGTGAAAACACTTGTAAAATGGACTCTGGGAATGCCATTACTGATATTTCCAAATGTGCAGTTGCATCACACTCATTTTCATCTTGACAAGAAGAGTTACTTTTTTTTTTTCAGAATTTGGATCTCAGTTTGATTGGCCATATATTTTTTGCATAATGCTTGTGACTCAAACGGATTCATTTACTGGATTTTTGGATTTATAGACTTTACTGTCAAGCTCCTTCTAGTCTCTATGCATAAGGTATAGCGTTAATGCTTCTAATGAATGGCTACAGATAAACTGTATCATCTTCACAAGTTGTGCAGATTTCTATGGTTTTTGCTCCGTTAGGCCTATGTCATGCCACAGATTTTTGTTAGAAATATTTTAAGCATCTACTTTGGGAAGGCACCATACCACACTACAAAGCTAATCCTGTTAATACACACTTGTTTACTATTTAATCTTCAGGGAACAGATCCGGGATTAGTAGTATTTCTCATCCATTGTCCATCAAGTTACTTTCTCCCACATCTTATAGAAGGGGAGAATGAATTTTTTTTTTTTTTTTTTAAAGACAGAGTCTCACTCTGTCTCCCAGGCTGGAGTGCAATGGCATGATCTCAGCTCACTGCAACTTCTGCCTCCCAGGTTCTTCTGCCTCAGCCTCCTGAGTAGCTGGGATTACAGGCGTCCGCCACCACACTCAGCTAATTTTTGTATATTTAGTAGAGACAGGGTTTCACCATGTTGGCCAGGCTGGTCTCAAAATCCTGACCTCAAGAGATCTGCCCACCTCAGCCTCCCGAAGTGCTGGGATTACAGGCGCGAGCTACCACACCCGACCGAATGAAAATTATTTCACTTTTCCCTTAGTCTATTCTTGACTCCCTTTTCCAATACTCATTGTCTTCTAAAGGGTCCCTTAAACTATGCATAAGACAAGAGTCCGAATGAAGAAAACATTAAATCATTGTTTCTGTATGTTGCAGTCATTCTGAAGTATTAAAATGAGAGAGCCAGGTGTCATGGTCCCATGGTACACGACTGTAGTCCCAGGTACTCAGGAGGCTGAAGTGGGAGGATTGCTTGAGGTCAGGGGTTTGAGACCAGCCTAGGCAATACAACAAGACCCTGTCTTGAAAAAAAAAAAAAGTACTTCCCTAAAGGTTTAAAGGGTCAAGGGACAGACCTGAGCAAAAAATATTTGCAGATTACTCTTTTGGGAGGAGGTACAAATCGCTTTAGGAGCCCGAGAGTTGCTCTTTGCACAAACACCTTGCCTTCAGAATTTCCTTCCCATCTCGCTACCTGTCCCATCTGGAGACTTGCGTGCTCAGCATTCTGGGTCTCCTCTGGGTTCAGTCCCTGGATGGAAATAAGGAAGGCCTGGCCAGTCTCAGATGGCGGGTGCCACTGAGCACAGGGAGGAGAAGCATTCTGCTCTTCTCAGGTGATTGCTTGTCTGCAAATCAGTGATAAAAGCTTACTGTTGCTAAAATCTCTGATTAAAAATCCTACAGCCCCTTTTTTGCAGTAACTTGATGCGTTATGTTTACATTAACATAGTTGATAAGGTTTTGTTTTTTGTTTTCCAGTTATGAAAAACCTCCTCCTGGGCTTATCAAGGTTAGTGTGAAGTTTGTACTCTTAGTTATTCCACTAGACATACTTGTAGACTTAGTAACTTGTTATGAAAAATGATTGCATGATATTTAAATCTCCTTTTACCAAAAGCCTATTTCTTTCCTGCAGATGACTGAGGGGTCATAATTTTTAGTTTTGTCACAAGCCACTGCCTTTGCGGAAATTTCATCAGCCATGTTTCCCTTCCCCAAAGAACCAGTGCAGGCCCATGTGGATTCCTTGGCCTTGCCCCTCTTCTCTCTTGCTGGGGACGGCATCTCTATGCTCCTTTTCCTTGTCGGCCTCACCCAGCTCAGCCCCTCGGTCCATCCTGTGCCGGTTTCTTGAGCTCAGCAGCTCAGAGAGCAGTAAACTCTGAGGAGACCCGACAGCTCATCCAGTCCCACTCTCCGGTGCAGGCATCCCTCCTGCAGCTCCCTGGCCACAGCACCAGGGTGTGTGCGCATGAGGGAGACTTAGAGTGGCAGGCCACAGCAAAGAAAACTTGCTATTTCATAACTCTCAATGAAGAAATATTCTTTAAAAACATTAGTCTATTGTAAATTTAATATTCATAGAAACTTGAAAAAAATCCAAGTTTAAAAACACATTAATTTTAAATGCAGTTATTAATTGGCAAACATGCACATCAGAGATACAGCATGCATGTGACTATAAAATATGACAGGGCCTTCAGGGTATAATAAGCTATATCAGGCCATTTCTATTATTCCAGGAAGCCTGGTTTACTTTAATTCTACATTTTGAGGTAGTGAAACTTTTTTGTTTTTAATCTGAAATCTAATTTGGAGCTTACCACTCATTGCTATATAAGGACAGATTTTTCTGCTTCACCAGTAACTTTTCTCTAAGAACAGCTACATTGTTTTGGGTATAATTATTTTGGTACATTTGTTTCTTGTTTTTCCAATCAGGTGTAACTTGTCTTTTTTTCTAGTTTTGAGGGGTAACTAAGATATTGTTGGCACCAGAAGCCCAGGAAAAAGCCAGGCGAGGGTGTCTCCAAGGGGAGCAGGAGAGAATCCCAGCACTGTCTTGCCATGCTGTTTATACCTGTTCCCTTTTTTAGGAAGATGAGACTAAGCCAGAAGATTGCATACCAGATGTACCAGGCAATGAACACGCCAGGGAATTTCTGGCTCATGCACCAACTAAAGGACTTTGGATGCCACTGGGGAAAGAAGTCAAAGTGATGCAGTGTGAGTATGGGAGAGTTTCCCTAATCCATGCACCTTACACGCCACAAAGGGTGTTTACTTCTTTTATTTAACTTGTTCTCATCACAGCCCTCTTACAGCCAAGGCATGTTCTCCATCTTCTAGATGAGGAAGCATCCACCCCACCCCCTACCCCCATGCCATGTGAAGACAAAGAAAGAGGGCTGTCATCTTAAGCCAGGAAGAAAGCTCTCACCACAAACTCACCTTGCTGGGACCCTGATCTCAGATTTCTAACCTACAGAATGAATGAGAAAACCAGTTTCTTCTGTTGTTTAGGCCACTCAGTATACGGCATTTTGTTATGTCAGCCCAAGCTGACTAAGACACCATCTTTCTGCAAGTTCACCATGTTGCCTAAGCTAGTCTCGAAGTCCTGGCCTCAAGCAGTCTGCCTGCCACTGCCTCCCAAAGTGCTAGGATTACAGGTATGAGCCACTGTGCCCAGTCAACATTAATATTCTAAGAGAACTTGGGATTTTGTTTACTAAGTGACAGCTTTGAACAGACTCAACCTGAGAAAGAAGCTTTTATAGTGTCTAAAATAGTAAATGAGAAGCAGAGATACTTTATGAAAACATTTACTCTGAAAAATATACTGAGACACACTTTTAAAAAAATGTACCTGGCCGGGCGCGGTGGCTCAAGCCTGTAATCCCAGCACTTTGGGAGGCCGAGACGGGTGGATCACGAGGTCAGGAGATCGAGACCATCCTGGTCTACACGGTGAAACCCCGTCTCTACTAAAAATACAAAAAACTAGCCGGGCGAGGTGGCGGGTGCCTGTAGTCCCAGCTACTCGGGAGGCTGAGGCAGGAGAATGGCGTGAACCCGGGAGGCGGAGCTTGTAGTGAGCCGCGATTGCGCCACTGCACTCCAGCCTGGGCGACAGAGCGAGACTCCGTCTCAAAAAAAAAAAGAAATAAAAAAATGTACCTTTTGGGCCGGCGTGGTTGGTCACGCCTGTAATCCCAGCACTTTGGGAGGCCGAGGTGGGCGGATCACCTGAGGTTAGGAGTTCAAGATCAGCCTGGGCTACATGACAAAACCCCATCTCTACTAAAAATACAAAAATTAGCCGGGTGGTGCGCACTTGAAATCCCAGCTACCCAGGAGGCTGAGGCAGAAGAATATCTTGAACCCAGGAGGCAGAGGTTGCAGTGAGCCGAGATCACGCCACTGGACTCCAGCCTGAGC